>NC_133649.1:234130200-234208193 GCF_009905375.1 Apium graveolens | reverse complement strand
CTTCTTTGTGACAAGAGCCTTGCCTTTGTCACTCTTTACTTTCTTGCAATCAGGAGATATGTGGCATTTCTCACCACAGTTGTAGCATTTGACATTTGTGTAATCTCCTCTGTCAGACTTCCCTCCTTTGCCTTTAGATTTTCTGAAATTCTTCTTATCAGAACTTGCACCTTTCCTGGAAAACTTCTTTCCCTTCCTGAACTTCCTGTATGCAATCCTTGTGATTCCTTTCACCATAAGAGCACACAGCTTCATCATCTCTTCATCAGCATCCATCTCATGCAAGCTTTCAGTTTCTGAGTCACCATCACTATCAGAACTTGATGACTCAGTATCAGACTTTGTGAAGAGCGCTTTACCCTTGCCTTTCCTTGAGGTAGCTGCCTTGGGGGATTCTTCTTCAGCCTTAAGAGAAACTGTCCTTGACTTTCCTCATTTCCTCTTGCTTCTTTGTTCCATCTCAAGTTCATGAGTCTTGAGCATCCCATAGATTTCATCAAGAGTTGTTTCTTCAAGACTATAGTTGTCTCTTATGATTGTGGCCTTCAAATCCCAGTTTTCAGGAAGAGCTAACAGGAATTTAAGGTTTGAATCTTCAAGATCATACTCCTTATCAACTAGTGACAAATCATTCAAGAGTTTGACAAATCTATCATATAAATCAGCCAATGACTCATTAGCCTTTGAGTCAAAGTGTTCATACTCTTGAGTGAGTATTGTCTTCCTGTTCTTCTTAATCGAATCAGTTCCTTGACATCTTGTTTCCAAGGCATCCCATATCTCCTTTGCAGTTTTGCAGTTTATTACCATGTTTGACATTACATTATCAATGTCACTATGCAGCAAGTGTCGTACCTTAGCATCCTTAGCAATTGATGCGATATCTTCAGCAGTGTAATCACTCTTTTCTTTTGGTACTGACTTTGCTGCTTCACCTGCAACTGCAACAGCGAGTTTTGTTGGATTTTGAGGTCCTTCCTTGATTCTATTAAGATATTCTGGATCTGTAGCTTCCAGAAACATAGTCCTCTCACCTTCCATATGGGATATTCAGATGGTTTCAATATGGGAACTCTAATAGCCTCATATCGACTATGGATTTGTGTCTTTGGAGGTTCTTCAGTTTTGGGGGGCTTAGTTGGAGTTTCTGCTTCAGACATGATTATTTTTGGATCTTAAACTGTTTTTGTGTTAACAGATAGGCTCTGATACTACTTATTAGGTCACACACACTGTAGAAGGGGGTTGAATACAATGTATAGCACAATCAAATCGAATTCAAATAACACAAGTAACTAGAAAACAGACTTTATTCAAAGCAATAAACTCTGTTACAATATGGAACTGTCCTCTCTCAGTGATAAACAAATATCACGAGAGCTTCTAGGGTTACAATGAATAATATTCTCGATAATGATAACACTTATAGTGTAAACCCTATATCTGTGTTTATATACTACACAGTTATAAGATAATCGCTAATTGATATGGAATATAATTCTGCTTCCTAAAATATATCAATCAGATATCTTTTCTTCCAAGTATTCTATTCTTCATAGAATTCCTTCTTCATGCATATCTCTTCTTACGTTTGTCTCAATCTTCTCTTCCTTCAATCAGCCGCCTTCCTTATCTGAACGTTTTCTTTAAGTCCTGATAGTATCTTCTGATAAATATCTCATAAACCTTAAGTACTGATGACTTAAGTTCTGACTTCAGTATAAGTGATGATTTCAGTTAAGTACTGATTTGTCCTATTTAAGTAAGATCTGAAAACTAAACATAAATCATATTAGTCATGACATTATCAAATATATCTAACAATCCACTTTCCACAAAAGCCTTCAGAGTCTACAATTTTAGAACAAGGGTTGTCATGGAATCTATCAATGTCTCCTTTGATGATAAGAAGATTACTGGACTTGAAGATTTCAATGATCATGATCAGCTGAGATTTGAAAATGAAGACTTAAATTCTGATATTGAAAATCCTAATATTTTAAATCCTGATACTGCAAACTCTGATGGATTAAACTCTGATGTTATTGAAACTGTGGTGACTACACCAAAGAAAGATGCACCTATGCAGGGGGAGCATACTGAAGATATAACCACATCTCAAGAAGCATCAGAACATACAACTGGCTCTTCAAGTTCTGATTCATCAAGTTCTGATAAGGCAAGTTCTGATAGTTCTGAAAACTTAAATACTGAAGGATCCAACTCAGAGAGCATAGTTTTAGGGGGAGTATCAGAAAATGTTGATGAAGATAGCATGGATCATGGGGGAGCATCCAGTTCTAGAGAAAACATTCCATCTACAAGGAAGTGGACTAAATCACATACACCTGACTTAATTATTGGAAATCCTGATGCAGGTGTCAGAACTAGAACAACTACTTCTAGTGAATGTCTCTATAATTCTTTTGTTTCTCAGACTGAACCAAAGAAAGTGGAAGAAGCTCTTCAAGATGCTGATTGGGTGCAAGCAATGTAGGAAGAGTTAAATGAATTTGAAAGAAACAAAGTCTGGACCCTGCCAAGACCAAAGAACAGATCTGTTGTTGGTACAAAGTGGGTGTTCAGAAACAAAACTGATAGTGATGGCATAATTATAAGAAATAAAGTGTTGGGTCCCAATATGTTTGTAGAAGGGGGGTTGAATACAAACTATACCGTTTAATCGAATAAAATACGGAATAAAAAAGTGAAACAAAATTCAAGTTAAATAAAACTATTATTAAACTTGAAAGGTGTAACACCCCCAAATCCGGGGTCGGGGATCCGGGTTGTCACGAGTTCCATTTCCCTTAATAACACCCAATCTTAATAAATAATCAACTACCCTGTACTGTGACCCCACAATAAACACACACACCGCAAGTTATAGTCTCAGAGATGAATACACAAAAAATAACACAAGTCATTTTATTCCACAATTATAAGCCATTACACCTCAAAAGGGTTTCTGAATAAATTTACATTTCTTTGCCATTATTACAATTCATATTATACATAAGTCTGGTTCATCAATAGTTGAAAACCTAGCCTACTGGTAGCTCCTACCTCAGCTACGGCGGCATCAACGCTTCCAGAAGACTGCGGAACATTTTCTAACTGCTTGCGAATCGGGAGCTTGGTCCTGATCATCTTTTCTATCTGTTGTTGTGTGATGAAAGAAGAAAGCAAGGGTGAGCAGTAAGCCCACCAAAATAATATGTATAAAGATTAACAATATATGAGCCTTCTCATAGTACTCATGAAAGTCTTGGTCAAAAGATATGAACCAAGTTTGATATCTTAATGCGATGAAGTCGCAAAATATTCAGTATATATACATATATACTTTTCAACATCTTGGAAGTCCTCTTCCATGCATACTATACACAAAGTTCCAGTTTATAACTGTATAAAAATATCGTTGCAAGGTGATCTCATACATCTAACCTTGTCTCAACATTTTTCTGAAAGTATTTGTCATTCATAAGACAACCATTAACTAGATATAAGTTTAAAAGATGAAGTTACAAGATACCCCAGTATACTTATATCTTTTCCAAATACTACTTGAACTACCACCGTTCAAGTTATAATTAGTTTCAAAAGTTCATCACATAGATGAGACTACTAAGACAAGATTTGAATAGATTCAATCTTTGAATATCATTATAAATAATGAAGTTACGAGATACTTCATTACGTCCCGATATATATATACACCTATATATATATATATATACGTTTCTTGAAAACCTCTGTCATGTAACGTATGAACAAAATTGCAATATCCAATAAATTTGGAAAGGAAAGAATTTTGGCATAAACCTGATATCTTGCTGATCAGGCAAAGATACCAATAAGTAACCTTTTCTACTAGTAGATGGATGAATTCCCCACTGGTCATCACCCTGGTCGTAATAGGACCTTATGCTGGACTGCCACTCAGCCACTTACGCATTTGATGGACTCCCACTGAGCCACTTACACTATCATGGACGCCCACTGAGCCCATGTTGCTTATGCCGACTCGATAGATGGACTTACTTCCCGAACGTTGGGTAAGTAATCAATTCATTTACCAAAACTGCAACCTTGTTGCGAATATAAAATACACCACAGAGCCGGATCCCTCTGGTTTTGAGCGAGTATTTAAATCCCCTTTAAAAAGGAAGATCATAAATATATAAAAAAATAAGTTTTGGGATCCGCTCTAACTTTTGAAAATCATTTTAAGGACTCGAAAACACTTTAAAAGTGTTTGGAGTAATGCTGATTTAATAAAGTAAATCAGTCCCAATATATTAGAAAATATCTGAATATTATCATTTAAATAATATTCCCATAAAGAATAATTGAGGTAGAAGTTGGAAAACTTATACTTGAAATGAATAGTAAATAATCAAATATATCCTTATACGAAAGTAATATCTTTGTTTGAATAATCAAAAGTAAGTTTGATTATCGAACATTATTCTTTAATAAAATAAAGAATATTATTAAATAATAAGCGGAGTCATAATACCTCGAATGTATATTATAAATAATATTCATTAACTAAAATAAAGGAGTCATACATTCTCAAATGAATATCCAATTAATAATCATTAAATAATATAAACTGAGTCATAAGCCCTCGAATGAATATTCGAAATAATATTCAATTAATACAATAAAAGGAGTCATAAGTCCTCGGATGAATATTCAAAATAATATTCAATAAATAAAATAAAGTTAAAGTTATCGAATAAACCTTATTCGATTAATAGTTTTGAAAACTATAACCATATATATATAAAATATATATTATACTCGGGAACATCGACTTCCGGTTTAGAAATATGTTCACCTTTTGATCCCCTATACTAAGGGTAAACTCAAATACCGCTTATCTCTAGCATAGGTATTATGCAACTATAAGCATTTTAACCAACAGATACATAATTCAAGAATATGAAACAGGCATGCATATATACCATATCACATGCTACAATATATCGCAAGAATTTGATAATAACAAATATGCATTTATCACAAGATCATGCATATACACATATACATCACAACAACAGTTATACGGGTAGAAAACTTGCCTGAGCGACTGAGGGTTATTAATGGCTTGGGACGAGTCTGGTAACCTATAAACAACATGTGAGTTAGAATTAAACCAAAGTCACTTGTAAATCTATACTTTAACCAAATTAGACTCCAACGCTCGCTTTGCGCTTACTGATTCTCTTAAGTCACTCGAGTACCCTCGGCTCCACCATTTTTAATAATTTAACCATTACGTGTTTTAAGGCGATTCCTTCGCGAGTGTCTTACCAACTGCCTAACACACTTAACATAATTATTTCATACACTAATTAACCCTTTTTAGGTATTTAACTTATGTTTCAAAGTAAGGCGAGGGGTAATGTTTCGTTCGCAAAACGTCATTACTTAAAACGGCCCGTTTCTCCTAAACCGTACATCGGAATCAAACGAACCATATATCAAAATGAAGCTCATAACAATGAAATATCTAAACATGGCAATGGTCAAAACCTAGAAGGGAGTTCTCGGGTCCTAATGTTATGAACAAAAGCAGTCTAAAGTAAATCGGACATTACGACGGCTATGTTTACGCGATTTCCCAATTTTATACCATTCCAAATCCACCACAATTCAACCCCAATTCACAAACCAATCAAAACTCCATCCAAACTACATCATAACAGCCCCAACACTCAACATTAACAATTTATACTTATTCTTAAACTTGAATTTAGCTATACTTAAATCCTTTAATCAAACCATAAGATTTCAACATTCAATTCACCACCATTCCAACCCAAACTTTAAACCAACAAGCATTAAGCTACTTTATTACCATAACAACCAAAATCATTCTAATATACAATGTAAATCTAGGGTTTGGAGATGATATACCTTCCTTGAAGTGATGTGAGTAGCTAGGAAGCCTAAAGAAGCCTTGATCTATGTTTAAGCTACCTTGAACTTTCATAAAAAATCAAGAAAACCAAAGTTATTTCTTGAAGGTTACTATTCACCATCTTCTTCCGTTGATTTATTGAAATAGATTGTGAAGGAATTAGAAGCTTAAACTTATAGGATATCCATATCTATGTACAAGGAACCTTAGATAATTACCTTGTGATTTAACAATGCTTGGAACTTATTTTTGGAAATTTCTTCTTTGAAAAAGAAGAAAAGCCGAGAGCAAGCTTGGAAGAAAGAGAGATTTTTGTGTTTTTGCTTTGATTTGATTTTTGGTTGGTTATTTTTGTTTAGATTTTGGTTAATTACCTTAATAACCTTGAACTTTGTGTGGTTATCATTCATCCACACCTCCTTCCCTCCTATGTCATGCTTATATCACCTTATTGTGTCATCATCCCTTACTTGTCCTCTCCTTATTGGTTGGATGACCTCATCATCCCTAACCTCCTTGATTAACTTCCTAATTGTTTGCCTAATGATAGCTGATCTGTTATACGGTTCACTTAACTTTCGTTTTCGTTTATCATTTGAGGGATCATACCCGGGATCTTATTACTTGGGTTTCCTTAACCTTTCTCAATACATTCTAATCCTTTTATGATCCTCTCTTATAATCCTTTTATTTAAATCCTTTTTATTCTGTTACCTTATACTCAATTCTTTCCGTATCTAGTGGATTTCCGGGAAAAATCAAGTGTTCAGAATTGGATTCCGACGATCTTTACATACACTTATATATCATAAAGAGTGCCAATAAAATCTCAGAATATCCATAAAAGAACCCCTACCTAGTGTGGCATGAAAAGTTTTCTCATTCAGCAAAAACACTATTCATAAGGGTTTCAAAAATTTTCAAAAAAATTGGGGTTATTACAGTCTCCCCTCCTTAAAAGGATTTCGTCCCGGAATCAGATAGAAAATGAATAGGGATACTCTCTTAGCATTGCACTTTCTAACTCTCGAGTAAATTTTCCCACATTGTGGTCCTACCACCAAACTCTGCCTAGTTTGATAACCTTTCTCCTAAGCACTTGTTCCTTTTCACTCTATAACCCTTCCTGGTTGCTCCATATAGGTTATGTCGGGTTGCATGTCTATGCGCTCATATGCCCCTATTTATCTGGCATCCGAATTACACTTCCTTAACATTGATACGTGGAACATGTTATGAACTTGCTACAGGTTCGGGGGTAGGGCTAGCTCATAGGCTAACTTCCCAATATGTCTTAATATATCCAAGGGTCCAACAATTCGTGGACTTAAACTTTCCTTTCTTTCCAACCCTCATCAATTCTTTTCCAAGGGTTTCCAAGGGGATACCTTTAACAACACTAGGTCCCCTACTTCCTATTCTTTGTCCTTTCGTGTCAAATCAACATACTTCTTATGTCCATCTTGGGTTACCACCAGTCGTCCTCTGATTAGATCTATTATATCCTTAGTCCTTTGGACTACTGCGGGTCCGAGCATCTTGCGCTCTACAACTTCAGCCTAACATAAGGGAGATCGACATTGCCTTCCCTCAAGGATCTCATAAGACGACATCTCGATAATGACATATGATCTATTGTCGTAAGAAAACTCAATCCGTGTTAAGTGATCATTACAATTTCTTTCAAGTCTATTGCACAGACTCTCATTATAGCTTTTAGCATTAGAGCTTTTGCTTATCAATACCCATTCTTTTCCAGTTCGTAATCGCTACTACCTTCCATTCCTAATATTATACTGGTTATACTTTTGCTCGCTAGCGTTCTATAACCTTTTAATAACCACATCAACCTTAGTATCACGAATGTGTTTCCATTCTGAATACTACCACAACTTTACTACTCCTTTTTCAGCTGTTTCTATTTTTGAAAGCTTGATCCATCATATAGAAGTAAAAGAATTCATTGAGAGATCACTATGATCAGGAACACTTGTTACATTGCATAGTTAGTACAGAAGGTGGCCAGCCTTTAGTACTTGACAAGCAATTAAACAATAGCTGGTATCCTACTCGGCTTCTATCACACAGATAGATAGTCTTTCGGCAATACCTCCCCTTCTGGAAGGGTTGTTCTTCTCAGTTTATATGAAATGAAAAGAAGAGAAAAGAACAAATTGAAGAGAATTGTAAATATAAAAAAAATATACTGCCACAAAATATCTGGCTTGGAACCTACCTATGAATTATAGAGGTTTGTCATAGGAGAACAAAACATATATGTATTTATATCAACATCAAGTATTATTGCATCGTATTTCACATGCCTAAATATTTTTGCTATTCCGTCCATCATTCTATGGACCCATGCTCTTCCTCGAGCTTATATACAATCACCTTTGAAACTCCCTCGATATCGAAAATCGAATATGGGATCTCATTCTAGACATCATTGTTACTAGAATTCTATGCTTGCACCGCAACCTTCCTCGTATAATAATATGACTCTCTATTGATAAGAAAGAATAAATATTCAATAGGTAGATACTCTACTTAATTAGTCTATCAATGATAACTTATACACTACCATGACCCGATTAGTGGTACTCAATCTCAACACCCATCCCAATACAACTCTCACGGTTGTAATCAACTCATTACTCGCAGAATCATTGCTGCCTTACTATGGTCCACCACTGACCTACTGTAGTCATTCATTTTCCATGAAGTCTTAATAGCTAACCATACGGAGTCCATACATCTCGTATCTAATTCTTCCTAAGGAGGTAACATGATCACCGTTCATGATTCATGAAGAACACTCCTGAACTTGACGTACTTTCATGACATGAAGTAGATAAAATTGCAGAAGAGTTTCAGTCAAAGCAACGATAGCAGGTTAATACCATTTTTAATCGTATGCCTTCAATTGAAGACTTAACTCAAAGGTTCGTTTAGTCCTTTTTGAAACATGGTCCAGGCTCATTCTCAAGATAGTAGCTTCTAAGATAGATAGCCCGCTCATGGCGATTACACGAATTAAACCTTTACCAACTACTATTACGGTTGGGTATTGCACAGTCATCAGAAGGAATGTCAATCTTCCAAACCATAATACAACCTTCAGCTTTAACCATCATCACTGTATTCCTTTGGCACAAGCGCCTATAATTATCCTCTTACCTTTAAAGTGTCGGCCACCTCTTTGGCCCTTCCTGATAGTAAAATTTCCTTACAGTCAATGTCATTTTAACCACCTCCAAATAAATTTTCTACCTCATTTCAATCACAGCTTATGTGAAGATATTTTCCTTAAAATCTGATGAGTAAAAAAAAATCACCATTTTTCCATAAGTTATTGCCTCAGTCTTTAGAGGTTAATCACTGTCACGACTGACTCTCAATCATACTTAGAACATCTTTAATCTTAGGTCCTAATTGCCTGGAACAAATTCGACCTTTACTGGTTCGATCCATACTTTCTCGTGATTTAACACGTGCCCACCTGGCATTATTATAATTACGCCATATTTCCTTCATCAAAATTTCTATTCTTGAGAACTTTGAATATTACCTTTCTCCTTGTAAAACCTCTTAAGGTTATCCTTAAATCCTTCATCAAGTACACCCTAGGCACAGGGCATATCAAGATACCATTTATTAATACCAGGATCATTGTCTATATACTTCTGAAAAATTTCTCCACTGATCCTTAAAGGTTGTTATTACCTTAATCCTTTCCAATTCATACTGTCAAAACTCATATTATCCCTATTAAGGGTGAAATGCCAACCTTTATGCATTCCCCTAGGATTCATTTTAAGTTACCGATGTTCTATCCTTAATTCAACCTTTAAAAGGTACCTGCATCCTTCCATGGATAAATCAAGTCATATATCCCTGATAAGGGTGTCCTATTCAATCATTCCCACCTCGATAGTATATTTCTAATTTCACAATAACATTTGTATTCAAAATGGGGTCAATCAATATGGCCTCCAAAAGATAACAACGGTTATCCGCTTGTCTTGCCTAATTTGGTTAACGATAACAAGGATGTTCTGGAAGATATTGGTCGTGTTCAACGTGAACCTCTTCTTAATAATTCCTTATTTACTTTTGTTGTTTATCTCCACAGTCACCTCAATGTTGGGATATCTTTCATACCCGGCGTCTCCCTTTCTGGGTATCAAGCCATCGGTCTTACACTTCACATTCTTGAAGGTCACTTCCTTCATCCAATTTTCCTACTTTCTTACTTTCTTGTCTCCTTAGTCTATCCGCGTCTTATTATTTATCCCTCGAACTATCTCAAGGTTTCCTCGAATCCTCCCAACTCACAGGGGATAAAATATATGTATCTCTTATGCCCTCAACCATCAATTTTAACTCATGGTGAATCACCCTCATCCTGACGATTACATACTTTTCTATTTCTATTGCTACGAGTCTTTAGGGTTTCCTCATACCCAACTCCCTTATCATACCTCAAACTCTATTGCCTTTATATTCCTTTCCACTTCAGTTTCTTTTTATTTTCCTTTCTCTTATCATTATTTCATGAACCAACACAACATAAGCATTGATTTCAAACATCCCGTCATTCTGGATTCGTGTCCTCAGAACGAATCTTGACAACTTTTACAACTTAGATTCATAATTCATCATACTCATCCGCTTTTATTCTAGCTCCAAAGCTTTTACACTATCTCTATACTCTTTGGAAGCACTTTCCTGAAAACAATTGACTGAACTTAAATCAGTTTATTATAATCTCTTGCTCCGTGCCTTCCTTGGCCTTTCACCAGCGGGTGGTCTCTCTTTTAGGAGGGTAAGTGACAAAAACAGTCTTTTGTGATTCGTCAATCATTTAGAATCTTAAATGATTCCTGTATTTCCTTTAGCCAGGCTCTTGCCTCGACTGGGTCAACTTGTTCCTTGGAACACTGAGAGCTTAGCGATTTAAAGGTCCTGAAAGAATTTCCCACTACATTGTTTCCCTCAAGGTGGTGGTTGGGAATAAAGTATAAGTTCTGTTTAGACAGGTCCATGAATTTCCGTATAGGAGTACCGTCTCGGGTCTCCTTTCCTTACTCGCCTTTCTGTTTCCTTAGTATGAAATGTTTCATCCTTCTCCCATACTTGGGGTTATCTTATACGTTAAAATCCTCATTTTCCACTTCATTATGTTATGTGTTCCTTCTATCTTGATGGCGTCCTCCCTGACTATCACATTCAGGGTTTGCCCTTAATCTTATTCCTTGAACTATGACTTTCATCTAAAATCTCATCTTTAAGCTCTTGAACATTTGGAACCCAAATTCTGTAGGAATACCTCATTATTCCCTTATCATCTTTCCCGGTATTAATCTTTTATCTAATTGTTGGCTCTCTGCCTTCATTCATCACTTTTTCTGGCACAATATGTTCTTTTTCGATAATTCGGACTGTATTGCAATCTCAAACAGCTTTTCGGTACCGGCTCCGGTTACCTTCATATCTATTTCCATTTTCTCAAAATCTCTTATCAACTTTCCCAAAGACATTATCATCTTGAGTCTCTCCTTTACACTAAGGGCATTAGCCACCATTTTGGCTTTCCCTGGATGATAAAGAATCTCATAATCGTAATCCTTGATTAGCTCTAATCACCTCCTCTGGCGCATATTGAGCTCTTCTTGCGTGAAAATGCACTAGAGCACTTATGGCTTGTGCAAATCTCGCACTTCTCTCCATACAAGTAGTGCCTCCAATCTTTAGGGCAAAACTATTACCACGAGCCTAAGCTCATGGGTGGGGATATCGAATTTTATATTCCCTTAATTGTCTTGACGCGTACACGATTACCTTGATGTGCTGTATAAGAGCACCCTAATTCCTTATACGAAGCATCAATACAAATCACAAAATCTTCTTTTCCATCCGGCGATGCCATCATAGGGGCCGTCACCAATCTTTGCTTCAGTTCTCAAAAGCTGTTCTCGCATTTCTTTGTCCATTCAAACTTCTCAGTCTTACGAGTAAGCCGCGTTAAAGGGGGCTACTATCTTTACAAACTTGAATGAACCTCCGGTAGTTATCGACCAATCCTACCTCCGGTAGTCGACCTAACCATGGTCATCAATTCATCAGTGGTCCTTTATTCATTCTTGTCAGGATCCTCCATGGGATCCTCCTCAGCAACTATCCCTTCTAGGACAACATCCTCGACCGCTACATCCTCAATATGAACATCATCCGATCCCGCGTTAGGACGCTCTATCAGATCCATAATCTGATCTCTAATAAGTAATAAAACATCATCACGTTGTTGCTCCTCAACCTCAGGGTTCGGAGTCCCGCCACCATATACGATAACGAACTACGCTTCTATCACGATATTTATAAGGGTTCCCATAAGGGTTTTAACTATCAGTACTACGTTAGGTAGCCCGACTATGAACTTGGCAAGAGTTCTTATTATCTTAGTGAACTTATTATCTTAACGTCACATCATCTCTGAGGTTTATAACGCTTAGCTCTGATACCATTCTGTAACACCCCCAAATCCGGGGTCGGGGATCCGGGTTGTCACGAGTTCCATTTCCCTTAATAACACCCAATCTCAATAAATAATCAACTACTCTGTACTGTGACCCCACAATAAACACACACACCGCAAGTTATAGTCTCAGAGATGAATACCCAAAAAATAACACAAGTCATTTTATTCCATAATTATAAGCCATTACACCTCAAAAGGGTTTCTGAATAAATTTACATTTCTTTTCCATTATTACAATTCATATTATACATAAGTCTGGTTCATCAATAGTTGAAAACCTAGCCTACTGGTAGCTCCTACCTCAGCTACGACGGCATCAACGCTTCCAGAAGACTGCGGAATGTTTTCTAACCGCTTGCGAATCGGGAGCTTGGTCCTGATCATCTTTTCTATCTGTTGTTGTGTGATGAAAGAAGAAAGCAAGGGTGAGCAGCAAGCCCACCAAAATAATATGTATAAAGATTAACAATATATGAGCCTTCTCATAGTACTCATGAAAGTCTTGGTCAAAAGATATGAACCAAGTTTGATATCTTAATGCGATGAAGTCGCAAAATATTCAGTATATATACATATATACTTTTCAACATCTTGGAAGTCCTCTTCCATGCATACTATACACAAAGTTCCAGTTTATAACTGTATAAAAATATCGTTGCAAGGTGATCTCATACATCTAACCTTGTCTCAACGTTTTTCTGAAAGTCTTTGTCATTCATAAGACAACCATTAACTAGATATAAGTTTAAAAGATGAAGTTACAAGATACCCCAATATACTTATATCTTTTCCAAATACTACTTGAACTACCACCGTTCAAGTTATAATTAGTTTCAAAAGTTCATCACATAGATGAGACTACAAGACAAGATTTGAATAGATTCAATCTTTGAATATCATTATAAATAATGAACTTACGAGATACTTCATTACGTCCCGATATATATATACACCTATATATATACATACGTTTCCTGAAAACCTCTGTCATGTAACGTATGAACAGAATTGCAATATCCAATAAATTTGGAAAGGAAAGAATTTTGGCATAAACCTGATATCTTGCTGATCAGGAAAAGATACCAATAAGTAACCTTTTCTACTAGTAGATGGATGAATTCCCCACTGGTCATCACCCTGGTCGCAATAGGACCTTATGCTGGACTGCCACTCAGCCACTTACGCATTTGATGGACTCTTACTGAGCCACTTACACTATCATGGACGCCCACTGAGCCCATGTTGCTTATGCCGACTCGATAGATGGACTTACTTCCCGAACGTTGGGTAAGTAATCAATTCATTTACCAAAACTGCAACCTTGTTGCGAATATAAAATACACCACAGAGCCGGATCCCTCTGGTTTTAAGCGAGTATTTAAATTCCCTTTAAAAAGGAAGATCATAAATATATAAAAAAATAAGTTTTGGGATCCGCTCTAACTTTTGAAAATCATTTTAAGGACTCGAAAACACTTTAAAGAGTGTTTGGAGTAATGCTGATTTAATAAAGTAAATCAGTCCCAATATATTAGAAAATATCTGAATATTATCATTTAAATAATATTACCATAAAGAATAATTGAGGTAGAAGTTGGAAAACTTATACTTGAAATGAATAGTAAATAATCAAAGATATCCTTATACGAAAGTAATATCTTTGTTTGAATAATCAAAAGTAAGTTTGATTATCGAACATTATTCTTTAATAAAATAAAGAATATTATTAAATAATAAGCGGAGTCATAATACCTCGAATGAATATTATAAATAATATTCATTAACTAAAATAAAGGAGTCATACATCCTCAAATGAATATCCAATTAATAATCATTAAATAATATAAACTGAGTCATAAGCCCTCGAATGAATATTCGAAATAATATTCAATTAATACAATAAAAGGAGTCATAAGTCCTCGGATGAATATTCAAAATAATATTCAATAAATAAAATAAAGTTAAAGTTATCGAATAAACCTTATTCGATTAATAGTTTTGAAAACTATAACCATATATATATAAAATATATATTATACTCGGGAACATCGACTCCCGGTTTAGAAATATGTTCACCTTTTGATCCCCTATACTAAGGGTAAACTCAAATACCGCTTATCTCTAGCATAGGTATTATGCAACTATAAGCATTTTAACCAACATATACATAATTCAAGAATATGAAACAGGCATGCATATATACCATATCACATGCTACAATATATCGCAAAAATTTGCTAATAACAAATATGCATTTATCACAAGATCATGCATATACACATATACATCACAACAACAGTTATACGGGTAGAAAACTTGCCTGAGCGATTGAGGGTTATTAATGGCTTGGGACGAGTCTGGTAACCTATAAACAACATGTGAGTTGGAATTAAACCAAAGTCACTTGTAAATCTATACTTTAACCAAATTAGACTCCAACGCTCGCTTTGCGCTTACTGATTCTCTTAAGTCACTCGAGTACCCTCGGCTCCACCATTTTTAATAATTTAACCATTACGAGTTTTAAGGCGATTCCTTCGCGAGTGTCTTACCAACTGCCTAACACACTTAAAATAATTGTTTCATACACTAATTAACCCTTTTTAGGTCTTTAACCTATGTTTCAAAGTAAGGCGAGGGGTAATGTTTCGTTCGCGAAACGTCGTTACTTAAAACGGCCGTTTCTCCTAAACCGTACATCGGAATCAAACGAACCATATATCAAAACGAAGCTCATAACATGAAATATATAAACATGGCAATGGTCAAAACCTAGCAGAGAGTTATCGGGTCCTAATGTTATGAACAAAAGCAGTCTAAAGTAAATCGGACATTATGACGGCTATGTTTACGCGATTTCCCAATTTTATACCATTCCAAATCCACCACAATTCAACCCCAATTCACAACCCAATCAAAACTCCATCCAAACTACATCATAACAGCCCCAACACTCAACATTAACAATTTATACTTATTCTTAAACTTGAATTTAGCTATACTTAAATCCTTTAATCAAACCATAAGATTTCAACATTCAATTCACCACCATTCCAACCCAAACTTTAAACCAACGAGCATTAAGCTACTTTATTACCATAACAACCAAAATCATTCTAATATACAATGTAAAGCTAGGGTTTGGAGATGATATACCTTCCTTGAAGTGATGTGAGTAGCTAGGAAGCCTAAAGAAGCCTTGATCTATGCTTAAGCTACCTTGAACTTTCATAAAAAATCAAGAAAACCAAAGTTATTTCTTGAAGGTTACTATTCACCATCTTCTTCCTTGATTTATTGGAAGAGATTGTGAAGGAATTAGAAGCTTAAACTTATAGGATATCCATATCTATGTACAAGGAACCTTAGATAATTACCTTGTGATTTAACAATGCTTGGAACTTGATTTTTGGAAATTTCTTCTTTGAAAAAGAAGAAAAGCCGAGAGCAAGCTTGGAAGAAAGAGAGATTTTTGTGTTTTTGCTTTGATTTGATTTTTGGTTGGTTGTTCTTGTTTAGATTTTGGTTAATTACCTTAATAACCTTGAACTTTGTGTGGTTATCATTCATCCACACCTCCTTCCCTCCTATGTCATGCTTACATCACCTGATTGTGTCATCATCCCTTACTTGTCCTCTCCTTATTGGTTGGATGACCTCATCATCCCTAACCTCCTTGATTAACTTCCTAATTGTTTGCCTAATGACCGCTGATCTGTTATACGGTTCGCTTAACTTTCGTTTTCGTTTATCGTTTAAGGGATTATACCCGGGATCTTATTACTTGGGTTTCCTTAACCTTTCTCAATACATTCTAATCTTTTTATGATCCTCTCTTATAATCCTTTTATTTAAATCCTTTTTATTCTGTTACCTTATACTCAATTCTTTCCGTATCTAGTGGATTTCCGGGAAAAATCAAAGTGTTCGGAATTGGATTCTGATGATCTTTACATACACTTATATGTCATAAAGAGTGCCAATAAAATCTCAGAATATCCATAAAAGAACCCCTACCTAGTGTGGCATGAAAAATTTTCTCATTTAGCAAAAACACTATTCATAAGGGTTTCAAAAATTTTCAAAAAAATTGGGGTTATTACAAAAGGTGTTACAACAACGGTATCATTTACAAGGGATTAATCTCAAATAAATTATTCCAAATCTAGAATAAATTCGACATGAACTTTTTCTATTTTTGAAATAAAAAGGATCAAATGCTAAAAGCAATTTGAGATTAAGTTCTAGGGATTTTGATTGCTAGATAGTTACACAAGAACAAGAGAAGGATTTCTAGTGGTTTAGATTTAATAATAAATACTAGAAATTAATGTCCTGGGAAATTGCAATAAGTTCTCTGCTTTTTGTTCTGTGTTCTTCAGTTGGTTTGATATTTAATGTTGTTGTTAACAATCAGCTTCTGTTGTTTTATATTAAAGCAACCCACTTGATTTAATTGGCAAGACAATCCGTTGAGCTCAGCAAGACAATCCCAACAGCTGGTAGAACTTTCGGTAGGACTATTGATTGTACTAGCAAGACAATCACCACAGCTAGTAAGACTTCCAGTAAGACAATTTAAATGAACTGACATGACTTTCGGTACGACTATTGATTGTCATACTAATACAAAAGATTGTCTTGCTGAATTAATTTTGAATTTCTGAAAATGCATAATATTAATTCGGAATTAATTAATCAATTAATCCAATTAATCAATAAATTAATATTTGCATATATAATTTATTTTCTTAATTAAATTATACGACTTAATTAATTAATAGAGAATTAATACTATTCTTGAACAACAACCACTCTTCTGACAATCTTCTGAAAATCATGAATCCATTTCACCACTTCAATGTTGACACTCGATGTACTGTCTGGTTCATGAATGACTAACTTCTGTGATATTTCTTCATGTCTTGATTTTCTTCAGATTAAATCCCTGTAATTAATTGATACCCTGACGAGATCTCTATCACTTGATTAAATCCACAATCTTGATTTATATCACTGAGGCTTGATCAATTTCTTGAGCTTCTTCTAGTGAATTAAGTCCTCAAGTCTGTAGATGAACAATGTTACTTAATCCTTTGACATATGTTACTTTGAGAGATCTCTCTAACGATAGAACCACTATTTACTTGTTACATCCTTATTTGAGTTGAGTTAAATCTTCGAATAAACAAATAGGCTATAACATATGCCTTTCAATCTCCCCCTATTTGTTTGTTAGACAATAACAACAAATACCTAGAGGATAACTCAACTAACAAATAAGAAAAAGATATAAACAGTAATGCAAAGTAAATAGCAGAAAAGTTCTGGATTATATTTAACATTTTCCAGATTCCAAAAGAAATTTACAAGTGAATACAAGATAGATGTTCCTCTAGACTGAACATATGACTACATTTGTCTATCTTGATTCATAAAACTCTAAGCATATTACATTAAGTTTTGAGCTAATTGAATTCAGTTGTCTTCCCTTCCGAATTCACCTTCTTCCAAATCTTGAAGCAACTCCTTGTCAAAGACACGATCCTTTTCTGAAGTGAAGCTGGCTGGTCTGACTGGTTGAACTCCAACTGACTTTAGCTTATTCTTGAACTGATTGTACCTTTTAATATTCTTTTCACAATAAGCTTGAATGAGATTAACAGCTTTAGTTTTCAACTCAGATGAGTATCCAGCAGTTCTTAAGTGATGTTCCATCTAGACAAGATGCTTAGCAGAGTAGTCTTTAAGAGATTGTGAATCGAGCTGGCAGATTTGAAGACAGTCCGACTTAAAGAATCTTACTTGAAAATGCAAGTTGACCACTTGAGGACTAGCCCTATTGGCAAACTCTTTTAGCCTTTCACGAAGGACATCATTCAATTCTGAGCTTCTTTTGACTTTGTTGAGAAGAACTCAAATCTCTGATAAAGAATGATTCTCAAACAGATGAAGTGATACCTTGAAAGATCCTTCACTCTGACAATATACAAATATGCTCATTTCATTTAGAGATCTGTCAAAAGCAGCTGTGATCCTTGAGATTTCAGTCTTGATAGCACTCATGTACACGTCATTGTTTGGATTAGTAATTTCCATCCTGTCGAGAAGATGAAGAAACTCCCTATCATTGTTTGTACTAAGTTGAGGTATATCAATAACTCTTCTTGCTTCATCCCATTTTTCACCAATCTTCAGTTTGACATCTCTTCTTCTTTCTTTAGCTTTAATGTCATGAAGACGTTGCTTTTCAAGAGTTTCTGTTCGTTGAATGTCTTTCCTCTCGTCAATGATTTGGGATATCTTTTTAAGTTCAGCTTCTTTTCTCTTCAACTCTGACTGCTGCTGCTGAAACTCTTTCTCAAAAACAGGATCCACTTGAGCTTCCTCTTTCCAGTCTTCAAAATTACTTTTCTCCTCAGCTTCAAAGAAACCATCTTTATCTTCCAAGACTGGTTCAGTGGGAATGTCAAAAATAACAAAGTCATCATGTTCTCCACTATAGTAGACATCATCAGCCTTCCTTGTGTCTCCAGCAGAAGAATCTTTTTCTTTACCCTTTCCACTTCTCCCTTGCTTCTCCCCCTTAGTTGAGGAATCCTCTACATATTTTCCTCTAGACCCTCCATGACCTCCATTACCTCCAGAGCCTGAGCCTCCACCAGACGGCCCTTCAAAGAAGGTTCTTTGCTCTTCATTAGGGCAGTGAGAATTTTTAATCATAAAATACAAGTGCTTCATCCCTTCATTGAGATGTTCCATGCCCGTCTCTATCTTTAGGAATCTGGAGGAGTCTAGTGAATGGTTCATTTCAACCAGGTCTTCAAGAGAATTCATTCTAGTATGGAGAGAGCAGAAGTTTGCAATATCGTCTGCTGATAAAGTTGGAGATTCCAGAATGGAATTAAGCTTTGGTATCACAGAGGTCTTGAAATATGAGATATCATTCCTAATGAATGCCAGCTGATTGTTGACAGAGGTGGAAGAAGAAGACCGTTCAACCACTTGTGCTTTGAATGTTTGAGCCTCAACCTGACTTTTTGCAAGTTGTTCTTTCAGAGCATCAATTTGAGCTAACAGATTTTTAGTGTTTGTGTCTGTGTGCGCTCACCTGAATATCTCTCAGTGTTTGGTTCACTCAACTCATGTGCTTGTGTTTCTCTCAATATAAGTGCTCGTGAGGAGCCATCCTGTTGCTGATCTTCTGTACCCGCAATTGAAATCACCCTAGCCTCTTCAAGAGAGGTCAGTGGTGGTGCAATGGGAATTCGCGAGTCCCGATCCTCAGTCAAATCTATCTTTTCATGTGAAATAGATGTCTGAATTGCTTCAGGGATAGATGACCGAGTTTCCCTCCACTTTCTCCAGATAAATCTGCGAGTGGAGAATCCTGTGAGGGAGCCAGAGGTGTTGGATCTGGGAGAGGAGAAAATGACTCTATTAGAGGAGGCTTAGAGTCAGATTTTCCCTCAGAAGCATGTGACTGCTCTTCTGCCGTAACTATGGCAGGCACTGTAACTGACTCAATATGCACTCCTCTCTGTGTGTCCTGAGCATCATCTATTGGTATGTATGCTTCCATTGTGACTAATGGAATTGTGCTTGACTCAGTACAAGATGCCATGGCCCTATGGCGAATTTCAATAGATTCATCCTGTTGAGAGAATGTCTCTAGTAGCTGTTCAGTGGCCATTTCAAAGTCCATGTCCTGTTGGGAGGACAAGGATGGGCTTTCAGATGCCTCAGTAAGTGTTCTTCTTTTCTTGGGAGGAGGCAGAGCTGAGGGTTCATTCACATCCAACAACATACTACTTCCTACTAACCTTCTCGGTAACATTTTAGACAGTGGGGGAGAGGTTGAGACAGGTTGAGACTCTGTGTTTGGCTCTATGTCCTGGGATTGAAGCTGCGGTTCTATAACTTCATGATCAGCCCTATCAACCATTGGGGGTCTTTCAACAGAAGTAGGAATGGTATGAGAGTGAGGAATCATTACCTGCAGTGGAAGAGCATCTGATGTTTGAGCCTAGGTGGCTTGAACCACTAGGAGGTTGAGGTTGCTGTTCATGACCGGGAAGATTGAAAATTGGTAAAGGAATGAAGGTGGCCATGAAAGCAGATACAAGTACTGGAACTTGCATGAATTTGAAGGAAGTGTCTTGGCGTGTGTAGATCTTTTTGCTTACGGGAGGGGGTTCAGCTATTGATGAGTTAGCAAAAAGAGCCTTATGCTCATGTGTGAGAAGATGTTCTGCTATAAGCATGAGAAAGTGAGCGTAATAGCAAGAAACCCTATAATTTGTGGAATGATCACGCTTAGCTGAAATGAGACGTCTCAGAAGAATGGGTAAAAGTAATTTGCCAACATTGATCCTTTGATTGAAAACATGATGTTGTGAAAATTTGATTTAGTGTAATTGGCAAACACTTTGGAAAGTGTATCAAAGAAAATGTTCCATTCAGAAACAAAATTGGATTTAGACAGCTTGGTTAAATTAATCACCCCCTGATAGTGAATGGCATGGACAAAGTTTAAAATCTCATTTTCAGAGGGTAAATTACAGAAATTGTCCATTGGAAAATTTAACGCTCGATTGATGACTGTTTCATCAACTACATACTGTGTGTTTGCCACGGTGAATGAAAAAGATTTAGAATCATCGGCCACAGTAGAGGTTGTGCAAATCAGTCTAAGCAGATCGACATTTAATAGCACATTTGATTTAATAGCAGAGCTAACAATCGAATGGTCATTTAAAAATCTAATCCACGGCTTAAATTTTTCCACATCACACTTTTCTGGATTAAAATAACCAACATGATTATGCGAGACAATTTGGAAATTGAGAGCCATTAAAAATATAATAAAACACACACTTTCAGAATTTTAAGAATAATATTAAGAAAATTCGAATTAAAAGAAAATTAATAATTCGAATTAAATCAATTATATCCGAAAAATTTAGAAAGAAATGTATCTCGTTAATGTTCTTAACTCACAATATTAGATCTGCAAACTCACAAGACACAAAATTAAATTGAAATACCCAAAAACAAACAAAAATTGATTTGAGAAGGAGAAAAAAAACACGAACCGAAATAGAAAAAAAATTTGGCAGCACTCCTGTATGTATATACTCGTATGTATATGTAACAGGAGTGAAGTGTGCTGAGTAAAAACTCGAGCAGGAATATATAACAATGGCGGTTTTGAAAGAAAAAAAACGAGGAGTCTGTTGAATGAATTGAAAACTGATGATTTGATCGAAGAGAGAGAGAAAGACACTAAATTGGTATGACTGGAAATGACAATCTATACAAACGCAAAAACTATTAAGTAGGACAACTGGTATGACAATCGAGGATAGTCATACCGATTGTCTTCCCAATTGTCATACCAGGCAAAACAGAACAAAAAAATTTAAAAACAAAAACAATTAAAACAACAAAAAAAATGATTTAGTATAACTGGTATGACAATCCGGGATGGTCTTACCGATTGTCATACCGAAAGTTATTCTAGTGCAAAAAATAAATATAGAAATATAAAATAAGTTTTATAACTAGCATGACAATTGATTGTCTTACCGATTGTCATGCCAGTATAAAACTATACTGAATAATTTTAAACTAAGCACTGTTAAACTACAATGACTTTCAGCAAGATAATTGTAATAGTCTTGCCGATTGTCATTGTAGTTACAAGACAATTACAGTTACAAAAACACAGAATTCAGAAAATAATTACAGAAAACTGAACTAAAGACTAATAAAAATGGCAGAAAATATTTACGAAAATAAAAATATTCAGAAGTAATTATATTTTATTCCAAAAATAGATTTCTGTTGAATTTTAGCAAATAAAATTCATAGAAAAATATTTTTAGAGAAAATAAAATATTCTGAGATATTAAAATTAACAAGTAGAATAAATAAAGAAGTTAAGATAATAAAACTTACATAGAAATAAGCAAGAATTATGGTAAATATGATAAAATAAATTTGCAAATAAATTTTTCATACATGAAAAATTCATTTGTAAATTCATTCAAGAACAGATTTCAGATATTAACAAGTTTAATCACTAAAGCTATTCAACATACCCAATTTACCAACTAATCTGGTAAATGTGGATTCATCAAGAGATTTAGTGAAAATATCTGCTATTTGCTCTTCTGTTGGAACAAAAAATAGTTCAAAAGTACCATTCATGACGTGCTCTCTAATAAAATGATACCTGATGTCAATATGCTTGGTCCTTGTGTGTTGCACAGGGTTGTTAGTGATGGCTATTGCACTTGTATTATCACATAGAATAGGGATTTTGTTCAATACAGAGCCATAGTCCCGTAGCTGATTCCTAATCCACAAGATCTGAGCACAGCAGCTTCCAGCAACAATATATTCAGCCTCGACCGTTGAATTGGAAACTGTTTGCTATTTCTTGCTTGTACCATGAGACTAGTCTGCTACCTAGGAATTGACAACTCCCTGAGGTGCTTTTCCTATCAACAACACTTCCTGCGTAATCTGAATCTGTATATCCAACAAGGTTAAAACCAGATTCTTTAGGGTACCAAATACCTAGATTTGGTGTTCCCTTAAGATATCTCAAGATTCGTTTAACAGCAACGAGATGAATATCTCTAGGATCCGCTTGGAACCTTGCACATAAGCATGTAGCATATATAATATCTGGTCTACTTGCAGTAAGATAGAGTAACGAGCCAATCATACCTCTATAGCTTGTGACATCTACCTTACTGGAGTTTTCACATGGTCCAAGCTTGACAGCTGTAGTTGACGGAGTCCTTGCTGATGCAGAATCCTCTAGATTGTACTTTTTGAGGAGTTCCTTGAGATACTTGGATTGACAAATAAATGTTCCATCTAACCTTTGATTTACTTGTAATCCAAGAAAGAACTTCAGCTCTCCCATCATGCTCATTTCAAATTTGCATGTGCATTAACTTAGCAAATCTCTTACAGAGATTATCATTAGTAGACCCAAATATTATATCATCCACATAGACTTGGACTAATATAGTATCAGTCTTATGCTTTTTAGAAAAGAGAGTTTTGTCTATGACACCTCTTATAAAGCTATTTTCAATAAGAAATTCAGAGAGAGTGTCATACCATTTTCTAGGAGACTGTTTGAGACCATAGATAGCCTTGAAAAGAAAGTAGACAAAATCCAAATGATCTGGATCTTCAAAACCAGGAGGTTGCTCTACATACACCTCTTCATCCAGCTTTCCATTCAGAAAGGCACTCTTGACATCTATTTGATAAACTTTAAAGTTCGAGAATGCTGCGAATGCCAGAAATATCTCGATGGCCTCTAGTCTAGCTACTGGAGCATAGGTTTCATCATAATCAATGCCTTCAGCTTGAGAATACCCTTTAGCTACCAGTCTTGCTTTGTTTCTTGTAACCACACCATCTAGTTTATTGCTGAATACCCACCGAGTACCAACAGCTTTCTTGTGTGTAGGTCTAGGTACCAGTTTCCAGACTTGTTGATGTTCAAACTTATTGAGTTCATCTTGCATAGCAATCACCCAATCTGGATCAGTCAGTGCTTCTTCAATCTTCTTAGGTTCCATCTCAGAAAGAAATCCTGAGAACAGACATTCATTTTGAGTAGCACGCCTAGTTCTGATTCCAACATCTGGATCACCAATAATCAACTCAAAAGGATGAGCTTTATTCCAGACAGTCTGTCTTGGAAGATTTGATCTTGATGATTCGCCTTAAAATTTATTGGGATGTTGTGTCCTACTAGTTGATCCTTCAGCATCTCCCCCTGAGTTGTTGTCAGGTTGACTTGATGATTCTTCGTTAGTAGCAGTGATATCTCCATTGTTGCCAATGTTTCCATCACCATTACCTTGAGTATCATCATGATTAACATGTTCTTCACCAGCAACAACCTCAGGTTCTTGATCATGTTCTGATTCTGAATCTGCCATATCATCAAACTTCAGTTTCTCAGAAGGATCTTCAGTTTGGATACTAGGGAGTTTAGTGTCATCAAATATAACATTGACACTTTCAGCTACTTTGTGTTGATCAATGATATACACCCTGTATGATCTTCTTCCATATACAACAAAAATACCCTCATATGCCTTTGCCTCAAATTTACCACGACGATCATCTCCATCCTTGAGCACGAAGCATCTGGCACCAAATACATGAAAGTATTTGATAGAAGGTTTATGTTCATTCATAATCTCATAAGGAGTTTTCATGAATTTTTTGTTGATTAGAGTTCGATTCTGAGTATAACATGCAGTATTGATAGCTTCAGCCCAAAAGTACATTAAAAGTCCTGATTCACTTAACATAGTTCTTGCAGCTTCAATCAATGTACGATTCTTCCTTTCTACCACTCCATTTTACTGAGGGGTTCTAGGAGCTGAAAATTGTTTTGTAATCCCTTTGTCTGTACAGAATCCATTGAGAAGTGAATTCTTGAATTCTGTTCCATTATCTGACCTTATTTCTCTAACAGGGACATTAGAATCTAACTCGATCAACTTTATATGATTAATCACAACTTGTGGTGTTTCATCCTTAGAGTGAAGGAATAAAACCCACGTATACTTGGAATAGTCATCAACTATCACAAGACAATAACACTTCTTTGACATCGAAAAAACATTAACTGGTCCAAATAAATCCATGTGCAATAATTGCAGAACACCAGTTATGGAGGATGTGTCAGTGCCTTTATGACTTGCTTTCTTTGACTTTCCTTTCTGGCAAGCCTCACACAGTCCTTCTGGGGAGAATTCCAATTGAGGCAGACCTCTGACCAAATCTCTTTTGACAAGAGAATTCATTGTTTTGAAATTGAGATGAGAAAGTCTCTTGTGCCATAGCCAACTCTCATCTAACGATGCCTTTGCATAGAAAGAATTGACTTCAGGATTGCTTCCAGAGTTCATGTCAGCTACGAACAGATTTCCTTTCCGGATTCCCATCAACGAGGGTTTTTCACTTTTCTTGTGCAGAATCTGACACTTCAGCTTGTTGAATAAAACATTGTAGCCGTTGTCACAGAACCGACTAATACTAAGCAGATTGTGTTCAAGTCCTTTCACAACATACACATTTTCAATGATAACATTACCAACTTGCAAACAACCATATCCCTCAGTTAAACCTTTGCTGTTATCTCCAAAGGTAACCACTGGGCCAGCTTTCTCAACCACATTTGATAGCAGGGCTCTATCTCCGGTCATATGTCTTGACGATCCGCTGTCAAGAATCCACACTACCGGTTGCACCTGTTTAATGCCCTGCAATACAAATGGATTAGACCTTCTTCGAACCCAAGCTTGGTTGGGTCCGGCATACTTGTAAAATTGGCCTTTATCAGGCAAAATAACATTCTTAACTTTAATGTTCTCCACTTTCTCAATGACTGTACATTTGACCTTGTGAACAACCTTAACAAATTTCTGTTTAGGCTTAGGTACAAATGTATCCTTTCTAGCCTTAGGAGGACTAGCAGTCTTAGACCTATCATGCTTCCTATTATTCACATACTGACGATGAGTAGTCTTATCATTAGAAACATGCTTACCATTAAAATAAGCATACATCAAATTAAAAGCACAAGACATACAGTCAGGAACACCACTATGCTTTATGAGAGGGATTAACAATAGGCAACTTATGCATGGTAGACATGGCATTTTTGTTATCCAACTCATGTGTGTCTGAGTTAGTCTCAGTTGCTTTCACAACTTTGACTTGAACCTTTGACACACTTGACTTGGAAATAACTTTCTTATTAGCAAGATCTTCAGCACGGATTTCTTCTTGAATAATAAATGAGGCCTCATCAAATGGTTCAGCAATTGATTCTTTATAGAGGGGTTTATCAACACCCTTAAGCACATGTGGTACTTCCCTACCTTTAGCACAGACATGAGGAGGGGAGTTTATGCCTAATTTTCCAATAGCAACATTGTAATCAAAACCTATTCCAGATGTTTGATTAACAGCTTGCTTATTGTAAAAATCTTTAGACTTCGAGCAAGAATTAAAGTAGGCTTTAACCTTAGTCTCAAGACTGGTGATCTTGTCTTTGAGAATAGTTTCGAGTTGTCTATAACAGTCAACTCTATTCTCTAGAAAAGATACTTGTTCTTTTAATTTGTCTTGATTAATATGCACAAGTCTTAATTTATTGACCTCTTTCTCAAGGTCTTTGATTTTTTGAGTTAACATTTCATTATCACGACGAGCACAATCTAAGGATCCTCCTAGATGATAAACTAATTCAGCATCAGTAAATTTTACCTCTTTTTTTGACGATGAGGTGTTTGCATCACTAGCCATAAGAGCAAGATTCCCAACTTCTTCATCTTCACTGTCAGTATCATCCCAGCTTCTTCCCTTTGCCAGGTAAGCCCTTCCAGATTTACTCTTCTGATTAGAATCATAAGAGTTCTTCCTAACTTGCTTTGGCTTCCTGCATTCCATGGCAAAGTGTCCCAACTCATTGCAGTTAAAGCATCGAATGGTGCTTCGATCAACCATCCCTGTTTTGTATCCACCACTGCTGGTGTTAGAGGATGAAGATCCACCTTTTTGGAATCTGTTGTAGTTGGACTTGTACTTGAACTTGGGATTCCTCTTGAATCTGACATTGGAGAATCTCTTGACAATCAGGGCCATTGACTGATCTTCCAATTGCTCCAGTTCTTCCAAGGAGTAAAAATCATCTCCTGATTGATTTGTAGTAGGAGGATCAAATTCTGCTACTATCACATTTTCTTCAGCCTTGGAAGACTGTACCATTCTTTCTGACTGTTGAGATTGTTGTTGTTGTTGTTGTTCTTCAGCTACTAGAGCAGTAGACGTGCGGACCACTCTTCCTTTCCCGTAGACTTCCTTCTGCTGAATCTGCTCCAACTCATAGGTTTTTAGCACACCATAGAGCCTTTTCAAAGAAATCTCATTCAGATCTCTCGCTTCTCTTATGGTAGTGATTCTATATTCAAGATGAGTTGGCAGTGTTAAAAGGAACTTTTTGTTGACCTCCCTGATTGAGTAATATTTTCCATTTATGTTCAGGTTGTTGATCATTGCATTGTACCTCTCAAACACTTCAGTAATTCCTTCTCCTGGATTGGATTTAAAATGTTCATACTCAGAGGTTAGGATCTATAACTTGTTCTCCCGAACTTCCTCTGTGCCTTCATTAATCACCTCAATAGTTTCCAAGATGTGTTTGGAATTTTTACAGTTCATCACATATGTGTTCATCAAAGGATCAAGGGAATCAACTAAAATTAATTGAAGGCTAGCATCCAAGGAGGCTTCTTCTTTTTCAGCAGGAGAAAAATCCTCAGGATCCTTTACATAGGTTCTAGCTTTGGTAATTACAACATCATCTTCTATAACCTCTGGTTCAATAACCATCGGAATTTTTGGACCTTTCTTTAACACGTCCAGATATTTGGGATTTGCAACTTGTAAAAACAAGAGCATCTTCTTCTTCCACATGATATAATTTTCTTTATCGAACAGTGGAATTTTGACTGGTTCCAACTTTTTGTGTAGTCATTATGAATTTTTGAGTAAATAAAAATTCAAGGAGTGGAAGAATCACAAAAGTCTATGATCTTGATTTGTTCGTTAATCAGAAGGCTCTGATACCAATTGTTAGGTCCCAATATGTTTGTAGAAGGGGGGGGGTTGAATACAAACTATACCGTTTAATCGAATAAAATACGGAATAAAAAAGTGAAACAAAATTCAAGTTAAATAAAACTATTATTAAACTTGAAAGGTGTTACAACAACGTTATCGTTTACAAGAGATTAATCTCAAATAAATTATTCAAATCTAGAATAAATTCGGCATGAACTTTTTCTATTTTTGAAATAAAAAGGATCAAATGCTAAAAGCAATTTGAGATTAAGTTCTAGGGATTTTGATCCGCTAGATAGTTACACAAGAACAAGAAAAAGATTTCTAGTGGTTTAGATTTAACAATAAATACTAGAAATTAATGTCCTGAGAAATTGCAATAAGTTCTCTGCTTTTTGTTCTGTGTTCTTCAGTTGGTTTGATATTTAATGTTGTTGTTAACAATCAGCTTCTGTTGTTTTATATTAAAGCAACCCACTTGATTTAATTGGCAAGACAATCCGTTGAGCTCAGCAAGACAATCCCAACAGCTGGTAGAACTTTCAGTAGGACTATTGATTGTACTAGCAAGACAATCACCACAGCTGGTAAGACTTCCAGTAAGACAATTTAAATGAACTGGCATGACTTTCGGTATGACTATTGATGTCATACTAATACAAAAAGATTGTCTTGCTGAATTAATTTTGAATTTCTGAAAATGCATAATATTAATTCAGAATTAATTAATCAATTAATCCAATTAATCAATAAATTAATCTTTGCAGATATAATTTATTTTCTTAATTAAATTATACGACTTAATTAATTAATAGAGAATTAATACTATTCTTGAACAACAACCACTCTTCTGACAATCTTCTGAAAATCATGAATCCATTTCACCACTTCAATGTTGACACTCGATGTACTGTTTGGTTCATGAATGACTAACTTTTGTGATGCTTCTTCATGTCTTCATTTTCTTCAGATTAAATCCTTGTAATTAATTGATACCCTGACAAAATCTCTGTCACTTGATTAAATCCACAATCTTGATTTATATCACTGAGGCTTGATCAATTTCTTGAGCTTCTTCCAGTGAATTAAGTCCTCAAGTCTATAGATGAACAATGTTACTTAGTCCTTGACATATGTTACTTTGAGAGATCTCTCTAACGATAGAACCACTATTTACTTGTTACATCCTTATTTGAGTTGAGTTAAATCCTCGAATAAACAAATAGGCTATGACATATGCCTTTCATAAAGCAAGGTTGGTTGCAAAAGGATATTCTCAACAGGAAGGAATTGATTATGATGAAACATTTGCACCAGTTGCTAGATTAGAAGCCATAAGGATATTTTTGGCTTATGCTGCTCACAAAAAGTCTACTGTCTTTCAAATGGACGTGAAAAGTGCTTTTCTCAATGGAGAGTTGGAAGAGGAAGTATATGTTGAACAACCTCTAGGCTTTATTGATTCCAAATTTCTAAATCATGTCTACAGGCTTGATAAAACACTTTATGGCCTTAAGCAAGCTCCAAGAGCATGGTATGAGACTTTAGCTCAGTTTCTTATGGAAAGTGGATTTAACAGAGGAACTATTGACAAAACTCTGTTCTACCTCAACCATGGAAAGGACTTACTTTTGGTTCAGATATATGTTGATGATATCATCTTTGGTTCTACAAATGACAGACTTTGCAAGAAGTTTGCCAAACTAATGCAGTCAAGATATCAAATGAGTATGATGGGGGAACTTAGCTATTTTCTGGGCCTTCAAGTCAAGCAGAATGAAGAAGGCACTTTTATTTGTCAAATCAAGTACACCAGAAATTTGCTGAAGAAATTTGGAATGCAAGATTGTTCAAGTGCATCCACTCCCATGGCCACTGCAACAAAATTGGATAAGGATACTGGTAAATCAGTTGATATTACTGATTACAAAGGTATGATTGGCTCTCTACTCTATCTAACTGCTAGTAGACCTGATATCATGTATGCTACCTGTCTTTGTGCAAGATTTCAAGCAGATCCAAGAGAACCTCACTTAACAGCTGTGAAAAGAATTTTCAAGTATCTTAAGGGAACAGCTGATCTGGGATTGTGGTATCCTAGAGAATCAGACTTTAAACTAATAGGTTACTCAGATGCAGATTTTGCAGGTTGCAAAATTGACAAGAAAAGCACAAGTGGAAGCTGCCAATTTCTTGGAGGCAGATTGGTTTCTTGGTTTAGCAAGAAACAAAAGTCAATTTCCACATCAACTGCAGAAGCAGAGTACATTGCTGCAGGAAGCTGTTGTGCACAGATTCTTTCGATGAAGAATCAGTTACTGGATTATGGGTTAACATATTTTAAAATCCCTATTTACTGTGATAATCAAAGTGCTATTTCTATGACAGGTAATCCAGTTCAACACTCAATGACAAAGCACATCAGTATTAGGTACCACTTCATAAGGGAACATGTGGATGAAGGTACAGTGGAATTGCACTTTATTCCAACAGATCAACAACTAGCAGATATCTTCACAAAACCACTGTGTGAAGCTACTTTTACAAGATTGGTAAATGAACTTGGAATGGTTTCAGGTTCTTTCTCTAAATCTGCTTAGTTTTTGTTCTGCTGCATCAGGCTTTATGATCAGTATTTACAGATATTACTATCTTTGTGAATTCTGTGCTTAATTGAAAATTGCTTAAGTACTGATTGTTGTCTGATGTGAATTTCTAAACTCTGATAGTGATATGACTATTTCTATGACTATTTAATCCTATGAGGATAACTGTGCTAGATGCTGACCTAGTAGTCTTTAATATACTAAAGATCCCATGTTAGAAGTAATTATTTATGTGGAAATCTATTAACACAAGCAAATTCTGCTATTGAGCTTAGTTAAGTTTACTTTGTCTATCTTATTACTAAGTCAAAAACTAGAATAATGCTTCTCATCTGTTAAGTTCTGATGTTAGTAAATCTGGTGAATGTACTAAGTGCTGATAAACCTCACTTATCAAAAGAAAAAGGAAAAGAACAAGGAATAAAAATCAGGTACTCCTTTGAGATCTAGAGTAAAAATATGGAAGGGACGACCCAAGTGCATTGCTGGTATTAAGTAATATGCATCAGAAAAGCAAAAATAAATATTTTTCTTGGTGACTTTTCATACTCTATGATTATTGGAGAAATACTCTGATAATAGCATAAATTCTGATATGCAGTCATGACTCACTTACACTGAGAAGCCACTGTAAAATGGAATTTCAAAAGATGCATAAAATGAGCACAAAACAGTTGAGGTGGACTCATGCATGAACTCATTCTAAAGTAGACTTCGGAATCATGACAGATTTTGAGCAACGTTCTTAGTTATGCCTTATTTTTAAGATGTACTGAAGTGAATCAGACTTTAATCTGTATCTGATATTTAGCTTACTGCATACACATACACTCCATATGAATGATGAAAATTACTGTGGTGATAAATATTAGTTTTAGATGAACGTTTAAGTGTCAGTTACATAAATTCTGAGGACAAGTCATGATGGAAGTTCTGATGATTAAGTTCTGAAGAAATGAAATCAGAATTTATGTGAAGAATTACAGAAATAGGCATTCATTTTTCGAGTTAAGAAATCATGTTCTGATGACTGTTAAGTTCTGATATAAGTCTAAGTTCTGATATTACACTCTGATTCTTTACTTGACTTATTTGTGGTTAAAATCTGAAATAGTCTTATTTAAATTCAGAATATGTTTATGTGAGATATTAACAGTCAATATAATTTGGGTTAGTGGTACACGTCTGTGCTCAGTAATATTTACTTGTTTCGTGTGCACTTTAAATCCTGTTTTAAACTTCCAATAGCTGTTTTTATTCTCATTAGTCTAGGGAGATGAGGTAGAATTATTTCTACCTATAACCACTCAATTTTCCTTGCGTCTCTTGGCATTCTATTGGCTATATAAACCAACACCTGATTTCAGCCAACACATCTCTCATTTTCTCTCAAACTCTCAAATTCATTTCCTTTTCTCTCATCACAACCATGGTTCATTACGACTTAGCTCTGAACTATGATACTTTCTCGCTCACCATGAGGTGTACAGAGTGGCAGCAGGAATGGCATGTCACTGCCATTCCTAATGAAATTTGGGACTCGGTTTCCCAAGAGGTCCTCACAGACCTCTTGTTCTTTTATATGGACTACCATCGCCATCTTGAGCGACTGGAAGAGGAACGGCTGGAAGCTCTCCGACAGCAGGAGCGTATTATTCGTCTTGCTGTTTTTTTTGTTGAGAGTAGGAAGAAGAAATAATTTCTCCTATCTATTTCTCTTCATCGTCAACTTTGTGTGGCTTCTTAGCTTAGGACAAAAGCTGTTGATGTTAGGATTTGTAGCTTAGGACAATCTTGTACTTTTCAGCATGTACTTTAAATTTCATGAAATGTATTTGCTCAATATATTAATGAAATTTTATATTTATGCAAGATTTTGTCTCTGAGTCATTTGATATTTTGATGCATTTTTAAATCCTGATACTAACCATATTCTGATGACCTTTTTAGCTCTGATACAAATCAAGTTATGATTCTGACGTGGCAGTATTTGTTTACTTGATTTCTTTATGGTCATTCTCTCATTGGTCATATTTTTACAGAATATTGGTCTCGCAGTGAAATAATTTATTAAGTGGGAACATTTTTAAATTTTAAAATAATGTATTCTGATGAAACTCCCAAGGTATCTCCACCTTCAAAGAGATACAAGAAACAGAGAGCACATAGAGGCGGGGCTAAGCCAGTTTCATAGGATGAGGAAGCAGCAGCTCAGGAAGGAGATCAGGAATCTCTGATCTCAAAAGAGCCAGAATATTGCTGAAGCTACTGCATCAACACCTCCATTGTCACCAACTCAGGAAACTGCTCAAGATAAAGTATCTACACCACCTTTGTCTCCTATACATGAACCAGTATCTACTACAGACCCAGGCATAAGTGCTGATATTGATATTCACAACCTAATTGTGCCTGAGGTTCTCTACTTAGAAGCTCCACCAGCTCAAATCAATCCATCAACAACACCATCTCCTGATGCTAATGATACTCCAGAATTGTCTACAACACCTTCTCTGCATCTAGATATTGAAGATCAGACTATAGGGGAGCATCAAAATATGGCTGTTGATCAGAACTTGGAAGTAGATCAGCACTTAGAGGATGATGTTGAAGCCTCCATAGCCTCTCATACTGTTCTTTTATCAGAGGACGTTGACTCTGTAAGTTCTGATGCTATAAATGCTGATGATACTGGTGATGCTGCTACAAATTTAGATGCTGATGAAGCTGGTCCTTCTAGACATGCACCTCTACAAGCTCCTTCAAAAGCTAAACTAGTTAAAAAGTTTGTTAGAGGAGATGCACCAGTACCTTGGAGTGAAAATCCTAGAGGACAGGAGTGGACTAAGGAGTGGACCACAGTCACCTTTGTTCCATCTGAAAAAATTCTTGCTGAGCACTTGGCAAAAGCTGATGAGATGCTAATTAATGCTGATTTTAAAACACAGCTGAGAGTTACTGCTTTGAGTACTAGACATCTTCAAGGTCAACACTCAATAACTCATGCCGAGGTGCATAAAATTCAAGAAGCTCTAATCAAGCAAGAAACAACTATGAAACTTGAAAAGAAAAACTTTTTCAAACCTTCCTTTGACAGAATTGCCAACATTGAAAAGACTCAAGAGATGCAACAAGATCAGATTGCTGATATTATTAAGAATCAAGCGACTCAGCAGTCTCAACTCAATGAAATCCAATCCTCAGTGGAATTGCTCGCTGATGCCAAAAAGGGGGAGAAAGTAATTAAGTCCAAATGCAAACCTGATAAGACACTGAAGAAAAAGGATGATGGTAATGACCTGGGAAACTCTGAATGGGTGGAGGTCGTGGTCAAGGTGGAGGTCTCTCATCAAGTAGAGCTAGAACTACAAGTCATAGAACAAGTTCTGATACTGGAAGAAGAATAACTTCTGATACTGGTAAAAGGATAAGTTCTGATGAACTTTTGGATCTTGATGAAGAAATTTCAAGACATTTATTTCTGAAAGAAAATCCAGGAATGGACTTTGAGAGTCTAATGGAAGAAGAAGCTAGACTTAAGTTAGAAAAGGTCAACTCCAAATCTGAAGCTTCTGTTGTTAAAAAGAAACTTCCTACGGCTAAAGGCATTGTGATAAAAGAAAGGACAAATCCTATGGCAACTAAGGCCAAATCACAGTTGCAGATAGATCCAAGGTCCAAGGGCAAAGAAAAAGTTGGTGAACCTGTAAAGGTTTATGTGCCTCTTGTGGATGAATAAATTTCTGTTGAAGATGCTGATCTTACTCTGACTTCAAGGAAGATTTCTAAGACAACCTCTGACATGGCTCAAGTTGTTCAGAGTCAAGATATAGTTAGTTCTGATATAACCATGAAGCAAGCAACCTCTGACATAGCTCAAGTTGGCTTGATATTAGAAGATAAGTCAAAGGAAACCTCTGACATTGCTCATGTTAAATCCTCAAAGTTACTCCTACCAGGATTCACTAAAGCCAAACAGACTCAACCTTTGAAGACTGCAGCAAGTAGTTTTGAAGCAAGAGTGGTTACTGGAAAGGAAGCAAGAGATAAATCTGGATTGGGTAGTGCTGATGAAAGAAGAGTGTAGAACACAACCAATGATCCAACTTCCTTAAGTGAACCAGGTATTGGAGCAACTCCTGAAAGATTGAATCAACTAGAATCTGTACAAATGGTCTACCATACTTTCTTGAAAGAACACATCTTGTTATATTTCATGACAGATGGAAGGGTTTACCATATAAGAGAAAATGCTATACCACTGAAGTATTTTGAGGAACTAGAACATGTTTTATTCTTACTTCAAGTGAATGACAGAATAACAAAAAATGCTGCAAGTTATTTGAAGACTCAAATTCAGAGACAGAAAAGGCTTTATTCTGTAAAGTCTGACAGCACATACTAGTCCCAAGTACAGAGATCACAAGGGTGATATTGTTGATATAAAGCCTAATACTGCATCGATCAGAACATATCTTGGTATTAAGGGACTTGAATTCAATCTAGAGTCTGACAAAGCCTATGTCATAAGACTAGATCAGGAGTTGAGAAAAGCAAAAATTAATGATCTCATATATGCTATCTTCCAAACTGGTGAAGATACTGCAGAACTCAAAGATGTTAAAAGGAGGATGATTGATGAACTCAGATATGCTGAGAGATGTTTGTTAAAGAACTATCTCAGAACAACTCCTGACATCAAAGAGATCAGAAAGTGAAGCCAAGTCAAGATCTACAACTGCTCAAATTCGGATATGTATACAGACTGAAGTTGTTATCAGAAGTTAAAGTTGGTAAAGCTTTAAGGACCGTAAGTTGTAGTTATCTAGTCAAATTCTCATGCATTTGTACTTAATGTTTTTGACATCATCAAATATCTGTTAAACTTGTATATTATGCTAATTTACAAGTTGAGGGAGATTGTTAGATATATTTGATAATGTCATGTCTAATATGATTTATGTTTAGTTTTTCAGATCTTACTTAAACATGACATATCAGTACTTAACTGAAATCAACACTTATACTGAAGTCAGAACTTAAGTTATCAGTACTTAAGGTTCAGGAGATACTTATCAGGAGATAATATCAGGACTTAAAGGAAACTTTCAGATAAGGAAGGCGGTTGATTGAAAGGAAAGAAGATCAAGACAAACGTAAGAAGAGATATGCATGAAGAAGGTATTCTGTGAAGAATGGAATACTTGGAAGAAAAGATAACTGATTGATATATTTTAGGAAGCAGAATTATATTCCATATCAATTAGCGATTATCTTGTAACTGCGTGATATATAAACACAAACATAGGATTTACACTATAAGTGTTATCATTATCGAGAATATTATTCATTGTAACCTTAGCAGCTCTCGTGATATTTGTTCATCACTGAGAGAGGACATTTCCATATTGTAACAGAGTTTAATGTATTGGATAAAGTCTGTTTTCTGTTACTTGTAGTTATTTGAATTCGATTTGATTGTGCTATACACTGTATTCAACCCCCTTCTACAGTGTGTGTGACCTAACAGTAAAAGATAATTTAGCAGCCAAAGATGATCATGACCTGCTCGATGCTCACCCGGGCAAAAATTTAAAATTAAAAAAGGGAAAACAAATTTTACTAAACAAATATCAACAAAGTGAATAAGTCTAATTTATTTTCTTACCCTTCATTAATTACCTATAACCAAACACTCCCTAAATTTATCATTTATTTATTATATATTAGATTCCCAAATGAACGAGTTTAGTCTTGTTTCGTACTTTTTTGTATCGGTTATTATTGTGTTCTATGATATTTTCAAATTTTCTTTCTCATACATTACTTTTATATATGTTGAAAATGGTAGAAAAACTGGATATCTTTAAATTAAATTAAATATGAATATATATATATATATTTTTTAAGTATTGTTTACTTTGTTATCTTATGATTTCCTAGTTTTAGATTAATATCATCAAAATTAGGATGTTATTATAAGGAATCGAAATTGTCATCTTAATGTTTGCTTAAGATTTAAATAGAAAAAAATAACTCACTTCAAGTAATTAGTTTTAAACAAAATTAATACAAAGTTTAAAAATATTTTCCCTTTCTTTTGAAAAAAATTTCTCTTAACATTATTTCCTTTTATCCTAATTTAAGTTTTAAACAAAATTATTGCATTGATTCGAAACTATCCGATAGAAGAAGAAACTAGATTAGTTATCAAGTGATGCACAGTTTTATAAATTTAATTTTGTAATTATATATGTGTGTGTAGGAAACTACTCTAATAGAAACTAATTTTAGAATAATAACTAGAAATTAAATATTTTTTTAAAAAAATTACTTCGAAATATAACACATATGGTATGCAAATCGATCGTTGAGAGATGTAGAAAAATATAGTAAAGTCGGATTTAAAAAAAAACTTACCATTTGAAAGGAAAAATCAAATTAAAAATGAAGGGAAAAAGCTGAGATTGTGTGTGGGAGGGTGCAAATAAGTTGTGTGTGGTGCTTTTTAGGGGGACAAGTAGATTAGATTGATTTAGGGGGCGTTTGGTTTAGGGTAATTAACAAAGGGAAAGGGAATCAGTTACACTAATTCCTTTGTTGATGTTTGTTTAGTAAATATTGTCATTCCCTTTCCCTCTTTTAAGTTTTAGGTTTACCCCAAATCCCACCATGCTCATTCCCCATCTCCCGTAGGTATTTGCTTTCCCTTTCCAACTTAATTTTTTTCACTTTATTTATATTTTAAATTTTGCGACCCAAAAAATAGATAAATACGTAAATTATTTTTCAAAAATAACAAATAATTTTTATTTAGCTTTATAAATTAAAAATAATTTTGATATATAATTTATATGTTAATTTTTTTCAAAAAAAATGTTATAAATTAATTTTTTAATTTATTTTAATGTAAATAAATTATATTGTTATAAATACAAAATAAATTGAATCCTTTTACATTATATGATATTAGAAAAATCAAATATCAATATATCAAGTAATTTTTCATTCCGTTTCCGGATCAGAACCAAATAAGTAAACCAATTCAGGATCATTCCTTTCCTTTCCCTTCCTTTCCCTTTCTGTATTCCATTCCGTTTCCCTGACACCAACCAAACACCCCCTTAATGACTTGGATTAGTTTCTAATTTCTATATTAAGTTTAGTTTCTATTTGATCATTTACATATATATATATATATATATGGGTTTAGTTCTACGGAGTCCAACATTTAATTGGAGTCATAGAGTCCATTTTTGTTCTACAAATAATACTGCAAAATATATTATTCTATGAAACATATTTTACAAACATCATTATTTTAATAAAAATCTTGCAAATTCAATATATTTATAAGTATAATATTATAAAACATATTATATTCTGCAATGTGAAAATGAATGTTCTGCAAATTAAGTATGTTCTATAAAACAATATATTTTGTAAAGTTTTACTTGTAAAATATATGAGATTTGTAAGATTATCATTAAAATAATAATTTTTGCAGAACATGATTGGAAAAATAATATATTTTACAATGTTTTACATTATATATTAATTGTAGAACATATATGGACCCCAAGACTCCAATGAAGTGGACTCTAGAGAATTTTACTATATATATATATAAGTCAAATTATACTAAGACCACGTTTTTGATGTAGACCACGGAGACCACTTATGTTCTGCAACTAAAATCTTGCATAAAAACATTGCAAAATATATTGTTTTGCAAATTATATTCTAGAAAGATCATTATTTTATTCAAAATCTTGAAAATCATGCATGTATTGCATGTACAACATTACAAAAAATTTTATTCTATGAAACTTGTTTAGTTTGCAGAATATTTGTTCAAATTGCAGAACATACACATTATACTTATTAAATTTAAATGATCTTCAACAGTTTTAATGAATTAGTGATATTTATAAAACATACTTTACAAAATAATATATTTGATAATATTTTGATTGCAGAACATAGGTGATCTTCGAGGTCTCCGACAAAAATGTGATCTCCATAGAACATTTCTCATATATATATATTATTTTGATACCAAATTTTGTCACTTTTCTAATCTTTGAGAATTCTATTCATATATATAATATTAAAATATACTACAAAAAATATAAAAATGAAATAAAAAGAGTATAATATTGTCATGTCAATCTTATTACCAAATTATAAAAAAAAACTTGCTTTATAAGTTAACTTTGCATACTATTTTTTTCTCAAAAATTTGAATATGCGCCGCTGAGCTGAGTAAAGTTTATGTCAAATTCGCATAAATGATCATTTAACGGTCTGCTAAAGATGTGTTAACGTTTTAAAGTTACAATTTATAATTTTTTTTGAAAAGTATTATAATTTTTAAATATATTTTTGGATTACATATAATATATAAACTTTATCTGAATTGTGAACAACTTATGATGATATATGTAAAAGGTGTTTGTGAATAAATATGAAAAAATAAAAATAAAATAAAGAGAGAGAGAGAGAGAATTAACGGAGTTTAATAATTAGTGAGAACTAATTAACTAAGAGAGATGAGGAGGTTTAAATGAGAGGCTGGTATATGATAACTTAGTGAGCTAATTAATAATGAAATAGATAAGTACTTAATGTTAGTATTGGAAAAAATTGAGAGAATGTCACTTGACAGTTTGCTGATGTCAGCGGTTGCTATTTATGGTATTAGTATAGACTATTACAACCTTTGTGTAGAATACATGACGGACGTATATGATCAATATTTAAAAAACCTAATGCATCATAATATACAATAGTAGCTTGTGGTGCCCCAAAATCCGGGGTCAGGGATCTAGGAGGCCACGCCATCTGAATCCTGTATAACACTTATCTCGTACCACAATATATAATACTCATACCTTTACGACCTCACACTTATCAAAACACACACACACACTTACAGGTTATTGTCTTGGAAATGAACCATGCATTACTAGAGTGTATCAATACACAAAGTGATAACTATTACAATCCCAAAAGTGATTAAGTCTTACCGCAGAAGTAACCTTTATGTAAGGTTAGACCGACGGCCAAATATTCGTCTCTTGGTTATTATCTTACATCAGTCATACTTGTAAATAAGCCGGACTAAAAATAATTAAAAACCAATCCAGCTTATCCAATCTACCTGAGGTGCATCATTAAACATCCTATGACATAGCTAGCCATTTCCTACCCGTTTCCTGGCCGTGAGTTTCATGATAGGCATCTTGATTCACTGTTATGTTGTGTCAATTTAAGAAAACAAGTGTGAGCTATAATGCCCAGCATAATAATGTACAGTATGAAAAGACTGTATGAGAAATTCATGTATAATTCCATATACGATAAATATGTTTATTTAAAATAGTTTTCCTCGGTGATACACACCTTCTTTTGAAAACATTCTTTTTGTTAACTTATTATCCTGAGAATACCTTAATGGTAAACCCAGCACCTAGGCTTGGGTTACAGTATTGCATCACAATTCCAATTGGAAGAATTTAGGACATTTACTGGAGCCACCGCATACGATGATCAGTCGTAATACAGAAATAGTAACCTTTTCTACTTGTAGAAGGACGAAACCTTCATATCCCGGTTATCACCCTTGTCGCATTCGGGCTACGTGTCCCATTTCGGGTATACAAATACTTCACAAATTCCTGAGTACACAGAGTACCTTCGCCTACGGTACCTTTAGGTAGTCTCCCTAGTACTCTTCGTACTAGAGTCTACCCCTCCAAGTCCTTTGAAGAATTCTATCATATACCAAGAACTCGAACCACATCGAAGTTACCCAAGTGTTTTGCTTGTTGAGGGAAATAGCTCATTTTATATCTATATATATGTACTTCCGAGAATTTTCGGAGGAAGTACTAAGGATGTGAGTATACCGTTGTCAACATATAATTAAATAAGGGGGAGTTTGTTATTCGCTAAACACACGCTAATAATACACGCAAGTATACGCGTTCGCAAGTAGTATAGAATCTTTTCTAGTTCGTTCCCACAGAGACTCTATTGGTGAACTAATTAATTTGCGCACTTAAGCAACAATGTATGGTTATTATTCAATTGCTAAGACGATAACAAATTGAGTTTGTTTATAACTAAGAATTAAGCTAACAATTATAACTACGAGAATACGATTGATTAAATTAATTTATATGACAAACATGGGATTATAACTTCATTAAATACTTCATTCAATAGCCTTATTGTTCTCAACATTAGAATGTAATGATGATGACACTAATTAGATAACACGAAACTGATAAACGCCAACTTTCGTTGCATGAATACCATACTACCTGACATTCACAAAAGAGATAGAAGATGAATAGACACCAATTATATTAAGACCCTATATGTCTATAGAATTTGACAACATAACGGTTTAAGCATAAGTTATCTATCTTGAATACACAGGGCAAGTAAGATGGTTAAAATTACCTAAGAATCATGCATAACAAATACATGAACCTATGCTAGCATGGCAAGTTCTAAATCCTTAAATTTACTGTCACTTCATATAGAATTAACACACTATCTTATAAGTTCGCGACGCTCATAAGACGAATACGTACAACCAATACTAGGATATCAATCAATCACCATATACTAAGGCATCGATACAATTTAACTAAAGAAATTCATAAATAAATCCGCTAGAACCCACGATAACGATTAGCCCATAATCGGACTCATCATCAACGTGGGTTTCGATAAAAGCATGGTATAACAAACGTATTCTTTATAACGAATAAATAAAACCAAGAACAAAACAAGAGTAAGGTTCACAAGTAAGTAAACTAGCATCCAAATACAACTTAAAACAAAGGTTCACAAGTAAAAAAACAACATCTTCTTCGTCTTCGTTGGATCGTGCTAAAAACGGTCTTCTTACAGCTCTCCTTGCGCTCTGGTACGTCTCTCTCATGAAAATGTTCTTATCTGAATATATATAGCAGCCCTTTGCAATCTGGAAGTCTCCCCACTTAGAATCGAATTAGAATCAGGATTCATACTTTTCGTACCGGCGCGGGCGTGCGCTATCACAGCACGGGCGCGCTGCCTTTCTAGAATCCTGGCGCGGTCGCGTGCTATCACAGCGCGGGCCCGCCGTCCTTCTGGGAAAAACTCAGATTTTATCTTTTTCCTTGCTGCATCAAGCCGGATTTTCACGAGCTTTTATTCCAACACCACCTGGACACCAAATTAGCACCAAAATAATGCTAATTCACCTGATTCACAGATTAATGCCTGAAATGCAAAAACACTAGAAAACAAGTTAAAACACTTAACAACTTGAGTACAAATGCATCAATTCAAAGCTTATTAGAGCACTATAAAGTGTCATAAATGCCACTCAACGTACCCCCAAACTTGAATCGATGCTTGTCCTCAAGCATAAACAGACTCAAAGAACAAGAAAATAAAATTGCATGAATGCAACCAATATGAATACAACGATCCCAATTGAATAACTAAACCAATCGACAAGCAATACTTCAGCAAATGCAACTACTCGCATAAGACCAATTAAATCATACAAATCAACTTACAAACTAGAGACGTGCGTGTGTACAGATTCTTACAGATATACTATCACAACTAGGTCAATAATTATGACTCACTACTTATCAAGACAATCACAAGTTTATAAACAGAATAAAAGCTAGACTCAAAATAATTTATAACACTTCAATTTTTATATCGGAGATTTATATGGATTCATGCTTTTATTCAAAACAAAACAAACATATATGCTTATTTGATCGTGCAATGAGTGAGGTCCACAAAAGACTTATACAATAGTACCCATGTAGCGAGCGTTAGGTTAGCGGATCCCAGACTATAAAAGCCTTAGGTCACTAGGCACAAAGTCCCCTATGAACTTAATAACTCGAGTACTAAAGAGCCCACTCGTGATCAATTATACATAACACTTATTTTTTTTCTCTTTTTCTCTTTTTTTCTTCTTTTTTTTAACGAATTTCTGAATGAGTGCGTTTCGCTCCATCTCATTCAACCCTAGACTACTCATATAAAATGAGCCGGCTACTAGCCATTTGACACCTAGCCACACAACTAGCAATACAACTAGCAATGAAATCCAATTTTCTCTAATTTTTTAAATATCCATATCTTTTATTATTAAGAGAATATCCTAAATTCTAAATATAAACAAGCGATTAAACCTCGACAAACCAACAAACCATGACTAAGATCTAGCACTCTAGCAACCTATAAGACGTAGTGAAATACAAGTGTCTCTAGTATGTAAATTAACTTAATACGACTTAACATCTCTAAACACGACATCACTACACTAGCATCAATATCACAAGTCACTCGGAAAATCATCTAAGGGATCATGTTATAATGCTCACACAAAATATATTCCTTCATCTACTACCCCCAAACTTAAAATATTCACTATCCTCAGTGAAGGTAATAGTTTTCAGGCTCCTCACCCTCAACGGGTGGAGTGTCGGGTGTGTCCGGAGGTGGATACACGGAATCCTCACCAAAAACTGGTCACTGGATATCAACACCGGTGTTATGGATAAAAAACTAGAGTATATTAATTGCTGTATTTATTACTAAGATTCGGGAGCTCAAGGCCTTTAATGGATGCTCTCGTGTTTCATAGCTTAATTTTGCCTTTACGAGATGCCTACGTATCTCTGTGAATTAGAGAATCAAGCCAAAAAACGTAGTTCTGATTGATGGGTAGATCCCTTTATATAGATGTTGAGAGTCCTTGAATTGGACTAGGGATAGGAGACTTGTTGATCAAGTTCTCAGACTTTGGATAGACTTTAAAGTCCTAAAATAAAGGAATCAGATTCCTAGTTGGTGTAGGTGCCCTTGGGGCTATCTTTTATAGATTTACATCACTGACTGAACTCATTTAATGAGCTGTTAATCTCCCTAATTTATTAATTACGAAATTAATAAATAATCAGAGTTTTGGGCCTCGTTAATTGAGCTTCGTTACCGGAAAATACCAGGTCTAATTAATTCAATATTAATTATATTTCTAGGCTAATTTTAGGCCCATATCATTTGCCCCCCAACTTCTGGGAAACCGTAAAAGATTTCGCAGAAATTAAGTTCATTTGTTGCCTTACATGGTGTCGTTTTTGCGTAAAGTGTGGAGAGACCTACACATTTACAACGATTTGCCTTGCACACAGCTTCAGCGTTATTTAGAACCGCTCTATTGTTTTCCTTACCTTATTCCTTCTTTTTAGGAATTTTCTGGTATTTTTCAGGAATTTTCTCTTAATTTCTGAGATTTTCTCCTTAATTTATAGGAATTTCCCTCAATTCTGGGATTTTTTCCTCAATATTTTACCATAAATAATTTTTGGAAAAAAAATTATTTTCTAATTTTCCCTAATTTTCTGGGATTTTATGCTTATTTTCCCTATTTATTGGGATTTTTTTAGCAATTTTCCTGATTTTAGCCCTTTTTCTAATTAATTAAATAATCAGAAAAATAGGATTTTACTGCACAAGGCATCCTGGGCGTTGTTGATCCGCGCCTAGGAGACAATCTTCCAACAACGTCTAGGAAATATGCCTCCTGGGCGCTGTTGGAGATCAATACTTCCTGGGCGTCGTTATTCCACGCCTAGGAGACAACCTTCTAACGACGTCTAGGAAATATGCCTCCTGGGCGTTGTTGGAGGTCAATACTTCCTGGGCGTCATTGATCCACGCCTAGGAGACAACCTTTTAACAACGTCTAGGAAATATGCCTCATGGGCGTTGTTGGAGGTCAATACGTCCATAATTCCTAGGCACTGTTGACCCACGCCTAGGACCCAACCTTCTAACGACGTCTAGAAAATATGCCTCCTGGGCGTTGTTGGAGGTCAATACTTCCATAATTCCTAGGCGTTGTTGACCCACGCCTAGGAGACATCCTTTTAACAGCGTTTAGGAAACTTGCATCTTGGGCGTTGTTGGAGGTTCATACGTCCATAATTCCTAGGCATTGTAGACCCACGCCTAGGAGACATCCTTCCAACAGCGTCTAGGAAACTTGCGTCCTGGGCATTGTTGGAGGTTCATACGTCCATAATTCCTAGGCGTTGTAGACCCATGCCTAGGAGACATGTTTGGTACCACGCCCAGGAATCATGTCCTCTAGGCGTGGTTGGGATTTCAAGCCTTGATTTATTCAGTGAATTTTGTTTTTTTGGTTTAGAATGTTCTACATCTTTTCAAAATTCAAATATTGTGGGCTTCCCGCCTTTACTAGGCCCATTTCTTTTGGCCCAGACACGTTTGATCTCCCACACACTCATCTATATAAGGAGTGGAGTGTGAGTTCATTTCTCACACTTCACTTCCACAAAATTTCTTCACCTCTAGATTTTTCTACTCTGCAAATGTTCTCTCAAGAATAGCCACCGCAAAGCGATTTCCGGCATTCTACACCACCGCTTTCTGGGCTCATTTTGAAGATTCCGTTTGAATCTTCATCTTCTTCGATTATTTTCAAGAGCTTTCTGGGTTTCAGTCTTCATCTATGGCGGATTCCGATTCATCCCACTCCCAGGTTCCCTAAGCTATTCCCCGTCCATCTAGGGCCAGCCGAGGTAAAAAATCTCTCATCCATTCCTCAGTTATTTCTCTTAGGGATCTTTTAACTAATTTGGGAAAGCCTTCCCTAATATGTTACACTTAGATGCATATAATTATCTTTCTAGATTTGATTCAGAACAAGTAGGCACCATAGCTCGCCTTTTTGGTATTTCTCACCCTTATAGGGCCGTGGCTCCAGGCCCAAATGATAGGGCATGTTACCCAAAGCCTGGGGCCATTCGGGTCTATAAGGAAACCTTTTATGCTGGTTTTCGCCTTCCTCCTCATCCTTTCGTTTTTCGCCTTTTGGCTGAAGCCCGAGTGTCCAACCCAACTCACACCCAATTCTTGGCATTTCATTCACTGTTATATGGCCCAGTCATGTAAACACGGTTTTGAGCCCAACGTTTATGTCTTTCGCTATTTATTTAAGTTTGTAAATGCTTCTGAGGACCAAGGATGGGTCAAAATAGTTCATAGATCCTTGGCCCGCTCCTACTTTGTTTCTGGCACCAACCCTGACTCGTATCCAACTTGGAAGAGCGAGTGGTTTTATGTGTTTCTGGATTCCGAGGAGGGTTGGGACCATTTTTTCAGGACCAACTTCTCAAAAAGTATAGACGGGTCTTTAAGAGATCTAATATTGGGGATAGATGAGGATCAAGGCCATCACAGCTGATAACTTGCATCATTGCGCTCTCATCCTTTCAGAGGGCAATTTGCAAAATTTAGGTCTAAGTGACCTAGGTCCCGAGGGTATTTCTTTCCCCTTTTATTCCACTTTTTAACTCCTTATTTTTGTCTTTCTTCTTACGTGCCTATATCTTTTTGCATCTAGGGCAGCTCTGGACACGATTTTCAAGAAGCGGGAGGCCCGTGCTGCCAAGGGCTCTGCGGTTGAGACCCACCGCGACAAGCGGGTTAGGATTGGTGGCGGCCCTTCAGTCACGGTTAAGGAGGCCGTCCCTACCTTTATATCCCAGAGGCCTCTTAGCCTTGATGATGATACCTCTCCTTTCACCGTCACTTGGGGCCTTCAGAGGAGAGACACCGTGGTAGGGAGTTCCGAGGCTGCCACTGTTTGGTCCGAGAGCGTGATTACGCCTCGTGACAGGGCCGAGATAGTAGAGTCTTCTGATGACCTACAGATTGAGCGTCTGGGTGCTCAGGCCGTGGCTTCTGTAAGCCTTTCCTTGTCTCCTTTTTGACTATTTTTCGAATCTTTCATACTTACTTACTGCATTTGGATACACTCGTGCAGATGAATACCTATCTCCAGGTCGCTCTTTATAATCTGAAGGATGCGAGGACTAGCCTGACCATTGCTGAGAGAGACAGGGATAGGTACCTCAAGGCTTCAGAGGCCAACTTCACTCGTTTCCATGAGGTAGAGAAGGAGCTGGCGGATGAAAAGGAGAAAGTTCGCAAGCTGGAGCTGGATGCTCAGAGGGCCCGGGCTGAGGTGATAGCTGAGTATAAGGCATCTCAGGACTTTCAGGATGTCCTGAATGCTGAGTACATTAAAAAGCTATCCCTTATTTTTTCTCGTACTTGTACTAAAATAGATAAGCAAACTCAACCATATATGGTATGAACCAAAAAGTTCTAGAATAAGATGAACCAAACAGTTCTAAAACAAATTTATGGAAACTTCTTGGGATTCATCCCTTACACAAGTCTTAATAATCATCAAACTAAAACATGTAAATCCTAAGCGAGCAAAGCTTCAAGGTGCTTTTCAACCTACTTATCATCTCGACAAGTGTGAATCGTACTTAATCATTTTATACATAGTAAACCTTCAGGTTTTGTGCATGCCAAGTTCTCGGAACTTCAAAACCATCCATAGTTTCAAGGTTGTAGGTTCCTCTACCTTGAACACTCTTGACCTTGTATGGCCCTTCCCAATTTGGGGCAAGCTTCTCTTTCTGCCCTACACCAGAAGCTTCCACCTTCCTTAAGACTAAGTCACCCTGTTTGAAGAACCTTTCTTTAACCCTTAGATTATAGTAGAACGAAGCCTTTTTATGATATTCAACTATCTTCGCATGTGCCTCATCTCGTACTTCATCAATTAGATCCAGGGCTAACCTTTGCCCTTCCTGCATTTTCCTCAGCATTGAAAGCTTGAATCCTGGGGGAGGAATGTGGTATTTCTACAGGAACAACTGCTTCTGTCCCATATGCTAACATGAAGGGAGTTGCTCCGGTCGTCACTCTACAGGTAGTCCTATAAGCCCATAGTATTGGGAGTATCTCATCCACCCAATTATTCCCCGGCTTCTCGATCCTCTTCTTTAGTCCATCCAGGATTATCCGATTTGCCACTTCCGCTTGCCCATTGGCTTGCGGATGAGCTACAGAGGTGAATCGTAATTCAATTTCATTCTCCTTACAATACTTCTTGAATTCTTCATTGTTGAACTGTGTTCCATTGTCAGTGACTAGGATGCGGGGAATTCTATACCGGCACATGATATTTTCCCACAGGAATTATGCAACCTGCTTAGTTGTGATTTTGGCCAAGGGTTTGGCTTCAATCCACTTAGTAAAATAATCAATGGCTACAATCAGAAACTTCCTTTGTGCCGTGGCCATGGGGAAAGGCCCAAGTATATCCATTCCTCACATAGAAAAGGGGATAGGTGAGTTGATGGAGGTCAGCATCTCGGGGGGTTGTCTAACAACAGGTGCATGCTTTTGGCAGTGGTCACACTTTTTCACATATTCTTTGGCACCGGCCATCATTTCCGGCCAATAGAAGCCTAAACGGGTTATTTTATGAGCTAGCGCTCTGCCCCCAAGTGTTGCCCACATATGCCTTCATGTACTTCTTCAAGAGCCAAACGTGCCTCATCGGGCCTGAGACACCTTAAGTAAGGAACCCCAAAAGATCTTTTATACAAAATCCCATCTATCAAAGAGTATCTTAGTGCTCGAACAACCAACTTCCGTGCTTCAGTAGCATCATTTGGAAACCATCCAATTTAAATATGAGTCTTAATGGGATCAATCCATGAAGTCCCCAGACCTATAGAAGCTAAAAGCTTAACATCAATGCTCCGTGTCTTCAGAACGCGGAAGTATACACTTCCTGAACTTTCCTCTATCTCGGATGAAGAAAACTTTGATAATGCATCTGCCTTAGCATTTTCCTCCCTCGGAATGTGCTCAATATGGCATTCATCGAATTGGGTCATCACAGCCCTTACTAGGCGGACATACTTAGCCATCATATCATCCCTTGCCTCAAACTCTCCCTTTACCTAGGATATGACCAGCTTCGAGTCTCCACAGACTTTTAAGTTCTTGACTCTAAGTGTCTCTGCTAAGCCAAGACCAGCTATCAGAGCTTCATATTCTGCCTCATTATTTGTGGTCGGGAAGTCTAACTTCATGGCATACTCAATCAAGAACCCATCAGGGCTTTGTAAAACCAAACCTGCTCCACTTGAATTTGTTTTTGACGCTCCATCAAAATAGAGGACCCAATATTCCTTCTCCTTATCATCCTTTTCTTTGTCCCCCTTCTCAACTTCCTTGTCTTGGGGTATGGTATCTTCCTGCCCCCCGACTTTTTGGTTGGATATTGTACATTCCACCACGAAGTCAGCCAATGCCTGGGTTTTTATTGCCGTTCATGGCTTATATTTGATGTCGAATTCTCCCAACTCTATTGCCCATTTTATCAGTCTCCCACTAGCCTTGGGACTATGAATTATATTTCTCAAGGGCTGATTTGTTAGAACCTCAATTTGGTGATCCTGAAAGTAAGGATGTAACTTTCTTGAAGCCATTACCAGGGCTAAATCAAACTTCTCAATGGTTGAATAATTCAACTCATCTCCATGCAGAATTTTGCTGACATAGTATACGGGTTTCTGGAATTTCAGTTCCTCCTTAAACAACACAGCGCTCAAGGCATTTTTTGAAACAACCAAGTACAAGTATAGAACCTCATTCAAAACTGGCTTGGCCAACAACGGGGCTTGAGCCATATATTCCTTTAACTCTTCGAATGCCTTCTGGCTTTCTTCACTCCATACAAAATTTTAACCTTCTTTAATGACTTGAAAAATGACAAACACTTATCCTCAGACTTGGAGACGAATCGTCCCAACGCAGCAACCCTTCCAGTAAACTTTTGAACATCTTTGATAGTTTTTGGTGGCTCCATGTCCAGCATTGCCTTTATTTTATCGGGGTTTGCCTCGATCCCCCTTTTGGAGACCATCAATCCCAAAAATTTTCCAGATCCTACTCCGAAAGCACACTTCGTAGGATTTAACATCATCTTGTGGCACCTCAGGACCTCGAAAGCTTCCCTCAAATGGGTTATATGATCAGTCTTTACTTGACTCTTGACTAACATGTCATCAACATAGACTTCCATAGTCTTTCCAATAAGATCCTTAAAAATTTTATTTACCAACCTTTGATAGGTGGCTCCTGCATTCTTGAGACCAAATGCCATAACAAGATAACAATAAACACCAAAGTCAGTGATGAATGATACCTTTGGAATGTCATCCTTGTGCATCTTAATCTGATTGTCTCCACTAAATCCATCCATAAAGCTCAGCATCTCATGCTCAACAGTGGCATCTATCAAAGTATCAATCCTTGGCAACAGAAAACAGTCCTTAGGGCATGCATCATTCAGATCAGTGAAGTCTACACACATCCTCCATTTTCTATTGGCCTTCTTCACCATTCCAAGGTTTGCTAACCATTCTGGAAACTGTATCTCCTCAATGAAACCAGCCTCTAAGAGCTTCTCAACCTCCTGTTTTATAGCTTCTTACCTTTCTGGAGCAAAGCTTCTTTTCTTTTGCTTCACAGTCTTCCGATTTGGATCTACATTCAGCTTGTGAGTAATCAGTTCCGGGTCTATGCCTGGCATATCAGCTGCTAACCATGCAAACACATCACTATTTTCTTGCAAAAATTTCACTAACTTCCCTCTAAGGGGCTCCTCGAGTGTGGCTCCAATGAAAGTCACCTTCTCAGGATTCTCGGGGGCTAAAGAAATCGAGACCAAGTCTTATGCTGGCTTCCCTCTTTTCTCTTCATTCTCTCGGATATCCAGATCTTCAATAGGCAGAACCTGCCCCCCAACTCCATCTGCCCTCAAAGAGGCCACATAACAACTTCTAGCCATTTTTTGATCTCCTCTCTCTTCTCCGATTCCATCCCGGTGGGAAACTTCATAACTGAATGGTAGGAAGAAGGGACTGCCTTAAAGGTATGTATCCCTATTCTTCCCATAATAGCGTTGTAAGTCGAACTAGCCTTCACAACCACAAAGTCCAACATCTGAGTTGTTTGCCTTGTTTCCTGTCCTATGGTTGTTGGCAACTTGATTATCCCTTTTACGGGACACTCCACTCCCGCAAATCCATATATCAACATGTCGGTCGGGGTCAATTGGGAGTCATTATATCCCATCCTTAAAAAGGTGTCATGGAGCAAGATATCCACTGAAGCACCATTATCCACAAGGACCCTCCTCACCGGGCTGTTCCCTATTATCGGGGTTATGACCAGCGGGTCGTCATGGGGAAATTTCACACCTTCCAAATCAGAATCATCAAAAGACATTGTTACTCCTGTCCTGGTCCTCTACGGGGCTTCCCCAATAATATGCATAACTTCTCGGGTATACGCTTTTCTGGAGTTCTTGGATAATCCAGCAGCAGTTGGTCCTCCAAAAATTGTGTTTTTCACAGGTCCTCGGGGTCGCGGTCCTCCGAAGATTGTATTTATCACCGGTCCCCTGGGTTGGGGATTTCGCCCCTGATCTTCTTCATCTCTTCTTCGATCGTCAAAGTTTTTTCTCACATTGTTGCTCCTATTTCCTCCATCTCCAGTGTACTTGTTCAATCTCCCTTTTCTAATAAGGAACTCAATTTCGTCTTTCAGTTGCCTACACTCATCGGTGTCATGACCAATATCCTTGTGAAATCTACAATACTTGCTCTTATCTAGCTTGGCAGGATCGGCCTTCAAGGGCCTAGGCCAATGAATATCTTGATCTTTCTCGATTTCCATCAAAATTTGGCTCCTTGGAGCATTCATCTTAGCATACTCAGTGAAGTTTTTTCCAGGTCCTCCTCTCTTCGGAGTTGAGTCTGGATTTTGCTCAATTCTCGGATACTTGTCCTTAGCGATGTATTCTAGATCGGTCTTCCGCTTCTTGCCTCCAGCGGGTTCGTTGCTTACGACTGTCTTCCTCATACTCTCCTCCACCTTGATGTACTTTCCTGCCCTATCCTGGAGCTGCAACATGCTTTCAGGGGGCGTTTGGCCAATAACATCTTGAAAAACTCATCCCTAGTTCCCTGTTGCAGTGCTATCATGGCTACCTTGTTGTCAAGGTCTGGGACTTTTAAAGCTTCCTTCGTGAAACGATTCTGGTAGTCTCTTAAGGATTCCTTCGCTCCCTACACAATGCTCATGAGTGATGCTGAACTTTTCTCATGCACTCTCCCACTAATGAACTGCTTAATAAAAGCTTGACTTAATTCCCTGAAGGACCCAATAGAGTTCGGGGGCAAACGACTATACCATCTTTGAGCCATACCCGACAGGGTTTGAGGAAATGCCCGACACTTAATAGCATCATTTACGGGTTGCAGCAACAATGCATTAGAGAATGTCCTAACATGATTGGCGGGATCTCTAGCGCCATCATAAGCTTTGATAGTGGGCATCTTGAACTTCCTTGAGATATGGGCATTCATTATCTCTTCAGTGAATGGCGGGGTAGGATCATCAGGATCTCCAAGGGGAAGAAGATTGCTTGGATCAGCCCTTGTGATAACAACTTTTCTCTGTATTGGACCATCCAGGTCTATAATAGGGGGAGGATCCCTCCCCCTTGGAGGAAGTGGGGGTCTGGTATTCTGGTGTGCCTCCAAGTCGCGCTTCAGCCTTTGAATCTCAGCCTCATGAGCCCTGTTCCTTTCCTGCACTTCTTGGGAATTCGTCCTTTGGGTGCTCCTAGGACGTTGGCGACCATCAGCCATCGGCTCTTTTCCAGCACGCCTCCTTCTTGGGCCACTTCATCATCTGAAGATTCGGAGTCTCTCTCAGTATAGGGGCCAGAGAATTCTTGATCCTCCGGTATAGGAGCCAAACCACGTATATAGGGGGCGATCACCCTCGTGCTTCACTTCGCCCAACATGCCCACTTCCTCCAACCTCGGCGTAAAGGGGCATCCAATATGGGGGGTTAGTAGACACAATAGTTGAATATTCATACCCAATGGGTTGAGAATTCACAGGTGCGTGTAGTTGTTGAAGTTGGGGATTCATACCTTAAGTAGCCGAGGGAATCGTCTCTTGTGGCCGAGGTTCAGTTGCCCCTATCTGGACTTCTCCTTGGATGTCTACATAAGTTGAATGAGGAGGTACCTCCATGATTGACGAAATTAATTGGGTTGCCCCTGCTGGTGTTCCTCCTTCAAGGGCTCTAATTGTTCTCCGTGTTTTCTCCATGGTTGTTATTGTTTCCCACAGACAACGCCAAATATTATGGATAAAAAACTAGAGTATATTAATTGCTGTATTTATTACTAAGGTTCGGGAGCTCAAGGCCTTTAATGGCTGCTCTCGTGTTTCGTAGCTTAATTCTGCCTTTACGAGATGCCTACGTATCTCTGTGAATTAGAGAATCAAGCCAAAAAATGTAGTTCTGATTGAGGGGTAGATCCCTTTATATAGATGTTGAGAGTCCTTGAATTGGACTAGGGATAGGAGACTTGTTGATCAAGTTCTCAGGCTTTGGATAGAATTTAAAGTCCTAAAATAAAGGAATCAGATTCCTAGTTGGTGTAGGTGCCCCTGGGGCTATCTTTATAGATTTATATCACTGATTGGACTCATTTAATGAGCTGTTAATCTCCCTTATTTATTAATTACAAAATTAATAAATAATCAGAGTTTCGGGCCTCGTTAATTGGGCTTCGTTACTGGACCATACCAGGTCTAATTAATTCAACATTAATTATATTTCTAGGCTAATTTTAGGCCCATATCAACCGGTGGCTCTGAAAGCTATCCCAAGTGCCTGGGTGAGATCACGTGCGAACCTGCTATGGATGTCATGCATCGCATCCATCCTCCGTGCCAGATGCCTGTACTACGTCATGCTCTTCTTCGACGATTCCTTCAACTGTGACGACTCTATCTCCTCACCCAATTGAGCTCTCCAACCCACTTCACGGGAAAACTTGGAACCACCAACATAATACTGATCATAGGGATGCTTTCCTGGAAGCATATCAAATGAATAACCCAACCCTTTAGGATCGGGCTTACCACCATACCATTCAACCATATTCAATATAATCGAACTATCAATAGCAGAACTAGGGAGCTGAAGTTGCTCATGTGCGGCCCAACGAACATGAACTGCCGCACACAACTTCGTCATTATGGACGCATAGGGTATAGAACCTGTAGTGCTCCCTCTCAAAAATCTTAGAATTCCTTGGTGAATAATCCTATCAAGGTCGACATAATCACCCTTTAGAAATCCCCACAATAAACGTGCTCGCTCCACAGTAACCTCACGCATATGAGATGATGGCATAATATTTGCACAAATAAAGGCATTCTAAGCACGGGAAAATATGTTCATACAAGAAGCAGGGAATGTGGCATAATTAGTTGTGCCCCTCTTGAACTTCCAATGAGTCTTAGGAATACATAGAGTAGCAACAATCAAATCCAAGTCAAAATCCTCTAGAGACTTATCATTCTAAATATCCTGACCGGCCTTCCTCGTAGGCTGATTAATCACCCTCCTTATTGCCCCTGCATTGTACTCCACCTTCATCCCCTTCACCACCATCAAACCATTCTTTTCGGCCTTGGAGTTCGCATAGAACTCGCGCACAACACTAATAGGCACAACATCGGATTCCTCACAAAAAGAAACCCAACCCATCTTCTGAATCATCTCCAACAGCTCACCATGCTTCCCTGATGGCAAAAAACCTCGTTCCTTGATGATTGGCTTCGAAAGAAGCCTAGTATACTCCGCTTCAGCCTCAGGATTAGAGAACCTTGGCCTTACACCACCCACACTTGATGAATCGGTGCTGCTGTTGTCGACTTGTGTTCTTTGTCTCTTGGATGCCATTGGAAGTGAGTAGAGAGAATAAGAGTTATGTTTAAGAGAGAATTTGTGTTTGAGAATTTGTGAATTGGTGGAGAAGTTTGTGTATGAGGTGCATGTATATATAGGTGGTGAAAAGAGAATTATATATGGAATAGAAGTGGGATTTGATTATGGGAATAATGGGAGTAATCGGTTTGATTTGAAGAGGGAATTATGGGATGTGGTAGAGTAAAAATCGGTTTGGAATTGATTTTTGACTAAAAATCCCGATTTTCTCTTGAAACTGATGTTTTATTTTTTTCCAGTCAGGACACGGTGCGGCCACATGCTGAGACAGCGCGGGCGCACAATACTTCTGCCAAATCGGTGCGGCCGCGTGCTGTAACAGTGCGGGTGCGCCATGCTTCTGTGAAATCAGCGCGACCGCGCGCTAGGACAGCGCGGGCGCGCCAAGTTTCTGAAGTGAGTCCTCATCTCTTTTCTTTTAGCTTCCTCTACCTCCTAATGTACAACATACTTGGTTTGCCTCCCAAGAAGCGCTTCTTTTACGTCGCTAGCTCGACGTAGAACCTTGAGCTCAAACGGACAATAGAACGACACTAACCACCTCACGGGTTGCCGTGTCACCATAATAATGCTTCAACCTCTGACCACTTACCTTGAATGCCTGGCCCGGATCATTCTCAAAAATTTCCACCGCTCCATGTGGAAACACAGTTTTGACAATAAATTGCCCTGACTATCTTGACTTCAACTTTCCAAGAAAAAGACGGAGATGAGAGTTGAACAATATAACTTGTTGCCCTGGCACAAATGATTTGAGCACTAGACCCCGATCGTGCCACCTCTTGACCTTCTCCTTATACATTTTATTGTTCTCATAAGCTTGAAGTCGAAACTCGTCGAGTTCATTCAATTGAAGCATCCTCTTTTTTCCAGCCGCATCCAAGTTCAGATTCAACTTCTTCAACGCCCAGTATGCCTTATGCTCGAGCTCCACAGGCAAATGACACCCTTTACCATAGACCAACTGAAATGACGACATTCCCAATGGAGTCTTATATGCTGTTCTATAAGCCCAAACAGCTTCATCAAGCTTCAAAGACCAATCTTTCCTCGGTGGATATACGACTTTCTCTAAAATACGCTTGATCTCTCTGTTAGATACCTCAGCTTGACCATTCATCTGAGGATGATAAGCCGTAGCAATGCGATGATTCACATTATACCTTTTCATCATAGCAGTAAACTTGCGATTACAAAAATGCGACCCTTCATCACTGATTATGACTCTTAGAGTTTCAAACCTTGTGAATATCTGCTTGTGAAAAAAAATTAAGCACCACTTTCGTATCATTCGTTGGCAACGGCTTAACTTTAACCCATTTTGATACGTAATCAACCGCCAACAAGAGATACTGATTGTTACAAGATGAGACAAATGGCCCCATGAAGTCAATTCCCCAAACATCGAAGACCCCAATCTCGAGAAGCACATTAAGAGGCATATCATCCCTCTTAGACATATTACCCACACGTTGACATCGATCACACTTCAAAATGAACTGGTGAGCATCTTTAAATAATGTCGGCCAAAAGAAACCTGCTTGAAGAACACGAGCTGTTGTCTTTTCTCCACCATAATGTCCTCCATAAGATGTTGAGTGGCAATCTCGCAAGATCCCCCCCGTTTTGCTGTAAGGAATACATCTCTTGATGATTTGGTCAGCTCCTTGTCAAAAAAGATACGGCTCATCCCATATATACCTCTTTACTTCATGTAGAAACTTCTTTCTATGAGCATAAGATAAGTCGGGAGGCATGATATTACTCACAAGGTAGTTCATAATGTCTGCAAACCACGGCTCTTCTTCTTGCATTCCAAAAAGCTGCTCATCGGGAAAAGATTCATTTATCAATTTTTTATCCAATGAAGTAGCATTAGGATTCTCTAAACGCGAGAGATGATCAGCGACTTGATTTTCAGTTCCTTTTCTGCCCTTAATCTCCAGTTCAAATTCTTGGAGCAAAAGAACCCATCTAATCAATCTAGGCTTCGAGTCCTTCTTTGAGACGAGATATCGAATTGCAGCATGATCAGTGAAACTGTCACCTTAGTCCCAAGTAAATAAGATTGAAATTTCTCAAAACCACAGATAATAGCGAAAATCTCTTTCTACGTAGTAGTATAATTCAGTTGAGCACCATTTAGGGTCTTACTAGCATAGTAGACCATATGAGATATGTTGTTTTTTCCTCTGCCCAAGAACTGCTCCAACTGCATAGTCTCTTGCATCGTACATCATCTCAAAAGGTTCATTCCAATCAGGCGCAGTTATGACCGGTGCCGTGATTAAACTCTTCTTCAATATCTCAAAAGCTACAAGGCACTCGTCATCAAACTTGAAAGGGACATCTTTTTCTAGCAAACTGCACAATGGCTTTGAAATCTTAGAGAAATCTTTGATGAAACGCCTGTAGAAACCCGCATGACCAAGAAATCTGCGAATTCCCTTAACAGAAATAGGTTAAGGAAGATTCTCAATGACCCCCACCTTGGCCTTATCCACCTCTAGACCCTTACTAGAAATCTTGTGCCCGAGAATAATGCCCTTTCGCACCATAAAGTGACATTTCTCCCAATTAACAACCAGATTGGTCTCAACACCTCTTAAGAACGTGTCCAAGATTTTGCAAGAACTCATCAAATGAATCGCCAAAGACTAAGAAGTTGTCCATGAACGCTTCCACATTCTGGTCAATCATGTCAGAAAAATGGCCATCATACATCTCTGAAATATGGCTGGCGCACCACATAGACAAAAAAAAACTCGTCTGAAGGCGAAAGTACCAAATGGACAAGTGAAGGTAGTTTTCTCCTAATCTTTTGGAGCGATACAAATTTGATTATAACCCGAATAACCATCCAGGAGACAATAGTACTAATGACCAGCCAACCTGTCGAACATCTGATCAATGAAGGGCAAAGGGAAGTGATCCTTCCTAGTGGATTTGTTCAGCTTCCTGTAGTCCACGCAAACTCTCCACCCCGTGACTGTTCTAGTAGGAATAAGCTCACTCTTCTTATTTACTACCACAATAATTCCACCTTTCTTTGGCACACATTGAACCGGGCTTACCCATAAACTGTCAGAAATAGGGTAGATGATCCCTGCATCTAGCCACTTAAGAATTTCCTTCTTCACTACCTCCTTCATGATTGGATTAAGTCTTCTTTGCTGCTCGACCGTAGGCTTGCTACCTTCCTCTAGCAGAATTTTATGCATGTAGTAAGAAGGGCTGATTCCCTTGATATCTGCTATAGTCCATCCAATTGCCGATTGGAACTCTCTCAGAATCCTGAAAAGATTTCCCTCATCACTACCTGGAAGGTCAGATACAATAATAACAGGCAGAGTAGATGCATTACCTAAAAACGCATACCTCAAATGCTCAGGTAAAGGCTTAAGCTCAAGAGCGGGAGCTTCTTCAATAGATGGCTTGAGGTGTTTAGGAGCTTTGTTCAATTCCTCCATTCCCAAAGATTCAAAAGGCATATCAATCTTCTTCTTCCAGGGAGAAGTATCAAATATTGCAATTATTCTTCACCTTCGTCATCTTCACTATCTGAATTCCCCAACAAGGCTTTTTCTAAGGCATCAGACCTTAGCAATTGATCAAGTTCCAATGTGACCACCGAATCGACCAACTCCACTTTTAAGCACTCCTCATTATCAGTCGGAAATTTCATAGCATTGAACACATTCAAAGTAACATCCTGATCCAGAACTCGCATTGTGAGCTCACCCTTCTACACATCTATCAAGGTTCGGCCAGTTGCCAAGAAAGGTCTTCCCAAGATTATGGGAATCTTCTTATCCTCCTCGAAATCAAGAATTACGAAATCAGCAGGGAAGATGAGTTCATCAACCTTGACCAAGACATCAAACACAATACCTCACGGATATGTTATAGAACGGTCGACTAAATGCAAGGTCATATAAGTCAGTTTGGAATCAAGTAAGTCCAACTGCTTGAAAATTGAAAAAGGCATCAGATTGATGCTAGCTCCCAAGTCACATAAGTATCTGTCAAAAGACACTTTTCCAATAGTACATGGAATAGTGAAACTTCCCGGGTCTTTAAGCTTCGGAGGCAACTTCTGTTGCAGCACAACACTGCATTCCTCTGTGAGAGCGACAACCTCTATATCATCTAGCTTCACTTTCCGAGAGAGAATACCTTTCATAAACTTTGCATAACTAGGCATCTGCTCAAGAGCCTCAATGAAAGGTATGTTGATATGAACTTTTTTGAACACCTCCAGAAACTTCTCAAATTGCTTGTCGAGCTTCTTCTTCTGTAGCCGCTTAGAAAAAGGCGGTGGAGGATAGATCTGTTTCTCCCCTGTATTACCCTCAGGAGGAGTGTGCTCAACAGTAGTCTTCCTTGGTTCCACTTTTTCATCCTGCTGCTCTACTTCTTTCTCAGCCTCAGCTTCTTCAGTCAACTCTTGAGTTCATTCGGGATTCACAACCTTTCCAGACCTCAAAGTGATTGCTTTTACCTGCTCCTTAGCTTCCCTCTTTCCTGGCACTTCAGTATCACTGGGTAGTGTACCAGGCTGACTGATATAGCAAGGCATTGGCAATTTACCCAATTTGATTTTCCAAAATCTTGATAGACTCATCTTGACTTTTACACATAAGCTTCAACTCCTCCAATTCAGATTTTTCATTAGATTGTTGTAGCTGGAGTTGTTGTCTGTAACGCCTGGGAAATATTATGTAATTATTTTTATCAATAAATAATTATTGTGTGATTTTTATGTGAATTTTGGTGAATTATTTGAGGATGGATAATAATATTTGGATGTTTATTTCTGATAAAAATTGAGATATTTTAATTTCCAATTATCCAGAATTAAATCTAGATAATTTTGGTATTTTTCTGGTAATTTTTGGATTATCATATGATTTTATAAGGATTTATAGATTTAATAATGATTATTTTTACTTAATTATAAAATTACTTTTTAGAATCGGAAATCGTCCCACTTCAATCGTTTTTGCGTTTTTACAACCCGAAACTCTTCCGAAAACTCCTTCCTAACATAATCTGATAATTCTGAACACTTTTCATGTTTTGATTTTCTCGATCCAGGGTACGTTTTGACCTGTACGAGTCCCGGTGTGAAATTTCCGATACACAAATCATTTTATAGATCGATAAAAATCCGTATTCCCAAAAGGTGAGATATTATTACCTCATTTTCGTATAAAGTATTTTATAAGAGTCTCTGTTTTGATAATTATCCAAATTTGGTATTAAAATTGTATCATCTTTTCAGTTACTTAGCGGCTAAGTAACCTATTTTCGGATCCGGTCTGTAAATGTAATTATCGAAATGTTAAATAAATAAAATATGCAAAGCTTCTGTTAGCGATGTGTTGCTGTATTGTTAATTATGTTGGATTGGTTGGACGCGAAGATTACTTTTATAATTAATTATCGAGTTGTATGCATTTAATTCATTTTAAAGTGACTTTATTGAATATTTATTTTTAAAAATGCTAAAATTGTTTCTAAAATTATTTTTATTATTTTACAATTTTATTTATTATTTTTAGGAGTTTATAAAATTTAGAAATCAATATTTTATTTATGAATTATCTTTAAATGAGATTTCTGATTCCATTTAATTGTAAAATCAATATTTAATTCCAAGATGTTTCAAAAATCCTGAAAATTTTATTTAATTAACTTTTAAATATTTCAAAATTTTAAAATTATTTTGGAAATTTTATGGCTTTTATTTAACCGCACGTGTATTCGGTAAAATTGTAAAATACGGGTATAACTGATAATTAAAAATAATTTAAAAATTATGAAAATTTTATTTTGTTAATTTTAATTATTATGAAAATTTTAAAATGCATTTGATTGTTTTCTTCGGTTTAAAATTAACCGTAAATCGATTCGTTAGATCACAAATTTCGTACCAATTACGTAGTACTCGTAGTTATTGCTGAGTTTTACCGATTAAATAATGATAAGGCATAACAGATAATAACAAACGGGCTTATCCAATCCCTCTCGTCCCCATCTCTTTTCTTCCCAATCTCTCTCCCTCGAACTCTCTCGATCTCTCTTCTCTCTTTATCCCGTCTCTCTTTCTTTAACCTCTCCCTCTCACCTCTCCTTCCCCGTTTCTTTCTTCCCTTTTCTTGCTCCGGTTGCCGTTGTTCTGTGTTTTTCCGGTAAGCATGGCCGATGTTCTGTTTTCCAGTCGGGTGTTTTGGTTCCTTCTTCCTTATTGTATACATATATATACATGTATGTGTATATGTGTGAGCAATCAATTGAGGTTTTTGTGCCGCCTTTATTCTTCCCGTCAGTCGCCACCCTTTTGCTTTTCCAGGCGAGGGATGTTGTGGCGTGGTCTGTGTTTGTGTGGGCTGCTGTGCGCGTTGCGCATGTGTGGCTGTGTCCGTGTGCGATTATTGTTCTGTGTTGCCTGTACTTATTATGTTGCTGCGGTTGTTTTGCTACTCTGCCGCCTTTCAGCCGGTTTCCGACGAGATGGCGGTGATGTCGCATGGGTGCATGCGTGGTTGCCCTGTTTCCTTTATTCCTGTTACTGCTATGTTGTATTGATTGAATAATTTGATTTATTCGAATTAAAATTTTGATGATTATACAACTAACTATTTAATTATTCGAAAGTTATATCGGTGAAATTTGTGTTGGAAACCCAACTTTATCGGGTACCCGCGAATTTTGCCGCCGTCGGCGATGAGCCTCGGCGAGCCGACGGTGGACGGTGATGATTTTTATCTGAGTCCTACATTTATAAATGAAATAAATAAAATTAGTTGAGAAATTAATTTCGAAACAAAATGAAAAATAAGATACGAATAACAATAAATAATAATTAATAAATTAAGTTCGTATTGGTGGATGGGATTAGTGAAATTGGTTGTGAATTGGATGATTGCGATTGTTGGTTGTTGTTGTGTTGTGAATTTGACGTCAAACTGATTCGACGGGTAGGCCGATAGACAAAGGAGACGCTGCCCGATTTTCGGGAAATTAATTCCGAAAATACGGGAACGTAACCTGTTATTATCGGAGACGTCGAACGAGGATATGTAATTGAATTTTTGAAACCTACTTACGTGACAAGATATGTTGTGAATAATCGATTACCCTATTTTTGAAAATGACAAATATACGTATTTTCTGAAATTATATACCGAACCGAGCTTTGAAGGTGCAAGCCATAACTCTTATGTGTATTTCAATAATACATATAAATATAAATTGGATTATGAAATCGTATGGGTAGAATAGAATAGTGAGGTGATGTTAAGCGAAGCGATTATCTAAATTAGAGTATTTTAATACTGTAGGACCTAGACGGAATACCCGAGTATCGATATCGGACTAGGAACGATCTAGTGATTAGACGTCGAGATCAATAAAGTTCCAATTGAAAGGCCTGTGTGTTGAGATCGTAACTAGGATAGGATAGTGGTGTGACGATAAAGCCACATGTTCAAAGAAACACAAAAGTCAACCGATAATAATGGTTAAAGCTTATTGAGACAAGTATTCCCGAACTTTCTTTTAAATACTGCAAGTATTCCTAACCTTTCTCCTTAAATACTGTAAATATTTATTCGCTCCTATCTTAAGTTCAAAATAGTTAACTGTTTTATATTTCGCTGCAATTACTCTTATTATGCCAGTTCTTTTCATTATTGTTCCTATATTATCGATTGCTCTCTTGAGAAAATACCCATTCGTTCGGGTTATTTGTGAACCCTGATTTGGGATGTTTTGAAATCAAAATGATTTGATATCAAAATACTCTATGGGCTGGACGGTTATTATGAGGACCAGTGATGAGCTGGATCCTATGGGCCGGAGATGGACCGGACCCCTTTAGGCCATAGTTTCCTGGGTGCCCCATATGTTGGTTGGGTCTATGCAGTTGAGTATAGATCCGCACTATCTCTTGACTGATCAGCAGGTTATAGTGCATATGTTGGTTCTAGTGTCCAGTCTAATTTATTGTTGATCGCCATTAACGGCATTCCTTCCCGAATAGTTCATAATTACGAACTCAAACAGAGATTTGATTCAAAAGGATGAAATATTGAAACGATCACTATTCTTTTACAACAAAATATGATTTATGATTAAAGGCCAGTGAGGGCCGATGTTTTGTTCGCTCAACTATTTAAATATGTAAAGATGTTTTTAAAATCATTCAACAATCATTTCCAGGAGTTTTCTGATCTGAAACCTGGAAACCATTTATAATACTTGCTGGGCATTTTTGGCTCACTCTTGCTTTGTGAACTCTTATTTCTTTCAATATCAAATAAGGACAAAGTGAATAGCTTTTGATAGATAACATAAGTGGGAGATTCCAGCTGAAGAAATTTGGAGATGTCAGTGTGATCAGTACAAGGAAATTAATAGTGAGGTAATGAAATTGTATCTAGACAATGTAAATTTTAGAAGGTTAAATTCTTGTTTCATACTATAACCTGTAAGAGATCCTGATTATGAGGGGTTATCTGTATATTTATTTTAATATACAGGTTTTTATTTTTATTTAAAGTTGTGTAGTGACACCCAATCCTGACCCCGAATTTGGGTTGTTACAAGTTGGTATCAGAGCTGTAGGTTATTGGTCACTGAAATAAGAATAGGTGAGAGTAAGATATGAATGATAGGTCGTACAGGATAGGAAAAACCCTAGGCATACTCAGGTTAAGTTAAGTTGGGTGCGAATTAGGGTTAGCAGATTTGATCTAGGAGTTGATAAGATAGGATTGCTGAGAAAGTGTTAGGCAAATGTCGCAACGCTATAGGTATATTAAATTCTTAGATCCTACAGTAATGAGGAATCGACAGATCGATGGAGATTGGGTATGTTACCCTACTTTTCATGTGGTTTTGAAGAAAATGCGATTGATTCTGGTGAGGATTTGTGAGTATTAGTACGATTTAACTTAGGCATTAGGACGAGTTCCATGTCGAAGGTAACCAGTTGATGGAAGCTGATGAAGAACTAGCGTTATGCGTCTCGAAGGCACCACCATTGCGAGAAGATTCTTATCACCTATCGGGAGCTGCGCGGGGAATGATATCTACCTTATTAGGTATAATAAGACTAGCAAGAAGATGCGATCCTATCCACAGACAGAACATCGAATCGCATGCGTGATTGCAAGCATAACGTCAAGGACAACTGACAAGAATGTCAAAGACAGTACTAGATGTCAGCGTTGTGGTGGAGTTTCAAATAAAATGATATACGACGGTAAATGAAGTTTCGTCAATCAATAAGTGTGAGCAGCATCCAAGGAAAAGTGGAAGAAGTACCAAAGTGGAGAGACCCTTATATGGGCATTCTTTTAATTATACATTTTATTGGTAAATCAGGAAAATAGCAAGTAACTTATATAGTAATGACGACCAAATATTTGATTTTCAAAACTTTAAAAAATGAGATTTTGGAAAAGATTTCCTTAATCAATTTTCAAAAGATTTTGCATGAAATAAGTTTTATAATTTGGTTGTCGAGGTACTACTTAAGTTCTTGTTATTATCAACAGAAAATGACCTAAAAAGAAGAATGGAATTAGATTCAGTGTTGTTAATTCAAAGGGCCAAGTAGACCCACCAGCAGGGAGAAGGTTTAAGGTTTACTATGAAAAATGAAAGTAAATGTTGTTTAATAAAATCAACAATTGAATCAACATATTAAAATATTATTTACCCCAGTTTATAAAATTATTAAAATTTAATGAGATTCGTGATTCGAATGAACGAAGGATGATTGAAGGAAATGGCAGAATCTTCTAGATGGTGGAAGAAGAATCATATTTTAACGACGTAATTGAGGCAGTTGTGTGATCGATGGTTATTTTACGCGGGATAAATGGAATCCGAAACAGTGGTTATAAATTTCGTAGGAACACAATTATGATCAAATCATTAAAGTATTTAAGGTGACGGCATTTCCAGACATCATTTCGAAGCAATGATGTGACTTAAACCATAAACCGGTATCCGAACGATCCTAAAGGCAGATGTAGGTGAAGCATGGAAGGTGATCAACATTGACATTCTTTCTTCTAATACGATAGTATACATTTTCTTGATTCTTGAATGCGACTGGAAGCAATGATTATAAATTTTGTAAGGACGCGATATGATCGAATTATTAAAACTTTGAATATGGAGGCATTTCCAGAAGACATTCCGAAGTTATAACGTGACCTATACGGCGAATCTTTCATCCGAATAGTTCCGGATGGTATACGTAAGTGAAGCGTGGAAGCTGATTAGCACTAATATTCTTTCCTCTAATACGACAACATATGTTTATCTTGATCCGTGAATACGTATAAGCTCTTCTGTCGATAAATCATAGGAGATGAAAATGAAAGAAAAATTCTTGTATACCTTCTGAATTATTTCTCTTCTCAAATTCTTGATTCCTGATTGAGACAACAATGTTGTGATATGACGCTTTGTCGAAGTGATGAAGAGTCGGGTGGGACACCACCTAATCATGTGCTATATGCCATATATAGTATGAAAGACTGGCCATCTTGAGTACGATTATGGTTGTCTCATTCATATCCAAATTATCACTCATTCTTCTTCCTTCAATTTATTGACTTACAGATTCTTCCAACTGTTTGTTGCATTGTTATTCCTTATCCTTCTTTTCATTCAAAATCCTATTCACACTCTTCTTTTACGTAGAGTCTGTTCTCTGACGATTTCAAAAGAAATGAAATAGTGTGATACGTGGAACCATACAGCGAACATAGATGTGACTGCAAAACGATAAATGGTGGACATCTGCGAGCAAGGAAAAATGGATACACCAATAAATGTGGACAAGGCGAAGTTATCAAGTCAGACAATTGTTCTTGCTACAAGGATCTCATCAGTATGGTAGATTACGTTAACGCGATGCACTTCAAATCAGAAGACTTCGACAAGAAAAATGAATCATTAGTGAACCGTAATAAATAGATTAATTACAAAATAAGGAAGTAAAGTTGTGTGTGTCAAACGGAGGAAACGAGTATCAGGACGATGATCAAAGATCAAGGAAATTTTGAACAATGATTCTGACATGCAATTACTATGTGAAACATCTCTTCGTCACGGAAAGATATTTGTCGTGAAGATTCAAGATGGAAGGAATCTTAAATGTAATCGGACTTCGAACATGCTCTTCAAGAAATTGTGAGGTTCTCTAACTTGCATAAATAAGTGATGGTGAATTCAATGCTCATACCCGGGTCAGTGACGAGAGTTTGATACGGAACCCTAAGTAGAGATGAAGCAATGGTGACTCGACTGTGAAACCTTTTAAGAAATAACGATATAACGATTAAGTTTCCACCAGATTGCGACGATAGTAATGAAAACCGTGTGTGGTTATTAAAAGATATATGATATGCCAACAGGTGCTGATTAAGATGATAAAATGTGAATTGTGGAAAAATTGATGATTTTGGTTAATGAAAGTGAGTGGATATGAATGTGGATGATCGGGTTGATTGATGGTGTCGGCTTGAGTCCGACTGGTAGTCAATGGTATAGGGGAAGTGCTGCCCAAATTTTCAGAAATTACTCTGCATTCAAGAATAGTGAAGTATATAGTCGTTTTCATCAGTACTCCAAATGACTGCGATCTCGGTTCTTGAAAAAGTTGTTATGACCAAACCGACTTTATATAATTGGTCTTTGATTCTAGTTAACTAGTCAGTACTTGGTTTAAGGGATCAGTTAAAGGAATTAATTGATCAACTGTACTAACTAATGGTTAGTTAAATGGAAATCGATTCCAATTAGATTGAGTTAAGCTCTAACATGTTTTCAAATCCGAAATCAAAGCAATTAGCAATTTGGAGGAAGTAGTGGCGTTAGCAGAAGTGGAAATTTAGTAAAAGTAGTGTGATGTTGCTGCAAGCCTGTGCAAGATTTTATCTAGAGGAATACGCCTTTTCAATAGGCAAAAGGAACATAAAGTTATTGGTTTATGCTAGTAAGAAGAATATTTCAAGACCTGAAGGTATGAGATAAAGCAAAGAGATTATATCATCTAGAATAACGTTCCAGGAAGGACTTGGATGTATACCCATATCGAATGATGAATTAATGGAAGATTTGAATGTACACTTCTTTTGAACGATGATTGAATGAAAGTTGCTGTAAAATAACGGAAAGCTCGCAAATTGAAGCATCTAAGATAAGACGGAGACTGATGCAGTCCGCATGTGAACTCAAGGAAAAGAGATGTTGACCAACGAGGTGAAGTCAAATACATGATCCGTGATGAGTTAAGCAAGGCTAAGAAAATAGCTACCAATGAAATTCAATAATTCTGATAGGAAGAATTTAAAGATTATAAATAAAAACCTTCATTCCAGTGTGAACTCCAGAAATGACCTATCCAATAATAAACAGATTAATATTATTAAGAAAAAGAAATTCATTATGTTTAAAAGAGATAATGAATAATGAGAATGGAGAAATAATGAAGAAAAGAAGTGGAATCAAAAGGATGATAAGGAAATTTATAAAATAATCCAGGAAATATGCAAGTGGGGAACGTCGGTTGTGCCCGAACTGTTAGAAGAATGAGGTGAAATGTCGATAGTTGGAGATAGGAATTCGTTCCAAAAATGCGTGTAAACAGGGATAATTAAACAAAGGTATTGATGGCAAACTGCTAGAGAAGAACGTTGCAATAAATCACATGTCAGAATTCTTTAAAATTAAAATGAAGTCCTGGAGGTTCAAGTGAATGATTTGCCAAGGTTACCTCGGGGAATGAGGTAGGAATTTCTCATCGAATTCTGTACCGAGTTAAGCTGGTGTCAAAAGCCCTGCATCGTATAACTCAATAGGAATGAACTAATGAATGAAGGAAAAACTTCAGAAATATGGAATAAAAGAATAATGAAATAAAGATTGTTTTGCACTATGCACAAAAGTGATCATAAGAAAAAGAAAAATGGAAGTATAAAATTACGCATTGACCATCAGAAATTATAAACTTGATGTCACCCTAAAAGCGGTGTTTGGAGTATGGTATGGGCAGCATGAGTTCTAGTGATATGATGTACCTGTCATTTCCGAGGGTTAAACGAGCATGGTGTACCAGGAGTGCTTAGATAGTGTAACTATATTTATTGATAACATCTTCGCTAATTCAAGGACTAAAGAAGACCAAGTGAAATGTTGGAGGATATGCATGCGGAAGGTTGAACACTAGCAGCTGCGTTCTAAGCTTTGAAGGTGTGAACTATGGTCATAATGGATTATGAGCTACGATTTCTTGGTTAACTACCAACCAGGAAACGTCCATTTAGGAACAAATGTTTTAAATAAAAAGAAAAGAGTGAATACCATTAAGGTTGTTGGGAAATGGATTGAAAGAATTGAAAAAGGTGGAAATTAAAGAATAGGTTTTGATCCATTTTCTGGGTTATGCTGATACTTACTTTGTTGTTAGATATCAAAAGTGGTATTAATACAGATGATTGATGTTGACTTCAGTATGGGACGTCGTGAGCATCAAAGTTCGTATTGATATCTAAATTGATATAACGACAAAATGAGTATTAGTACCAAGAGACCAGATTTTGAATAAAGCCCTAATTCATTCCGTTCCAAATTAATGTACTTTCTTTCAGATAGTAAGGGATTTTTGCGTGGTGAAGCTACTTAACAGTGATTGAAAAGAAATAGAAGTATGCTGCCAAATGGTGAGTAGATGCAATTACCGAGATGTTCCTTTTTCGTTTTGCATAAATGTAGAACATTCCGAAGCACCAGACGTCATGAGCTCCGGATATCGGGTGTAGACGAATAGAAAATGCAAGAAATCGATTAAAGATTCTCGAATACGATTAAAAACGATCATGGGTCAGGCTAATCGAAGAGAAAGAGGCCTGAAACGTAAAGTAGAACAGTCAGTGAAAATAGAAATTTCATGAACACAAACTATAGAACTACAAAGAAAAGAAGGTTAATGTAAATTAAGTTAGTCCTTTAAACGGTGAGATAGATAGAACGTTTGTGAATGAGTTGGTCTTGTTGTCACAGGTATAACGAGTTTATAAGACATTCATGTGTGTATGACTACGAAGATTAATTTAACTCCAAATGTATGAAGTAAAGATTGAGATAGGGGTTGCATGAGCAACTGATAGATTTGATGACGATAAAAGACCATTGAGTTGTGATTAAGGTGATGAGAACTGAGAAATTTTAAGTAAGATACTCGAAATGTATCAGTGTCTGTTCCTTAGCATGATTCTGAGGACAAAATCCTTTTAATGGGGGAAGGATGTAACGTCTCAGAAATATTATGTAATTATTTTTATCAATAAATAATTATTGTGTGATTTTTATGTGAATTTTGGTGAATTATTTGATGATGGATAATAATATTTGGATGTTTATTTCTGATAAAAATTGAGATATTTTAATTTCCAATTATCCAGAATTAAATCTAGATAATTTTGGTATTTTTCTGGTAATTTTTGGATTATCATATGATTTTATAAGGATTTATAGAATTAATAATGATTATTTTTACTTAATTATAAAATTACTTTTTAGAATCGGAAGTCGTCCCACTTCAATCGTTTTTGCGTTTTTACAACCCGAAGCTCTTCCGAAAACTTCTTCCTAACATAATCTGATAATTCTGAACACTTTTCATGTTTTGATTTTCTCGAGCCGGGGTACGGTTTGACCTGTACGAGTCCCGGTGTGAAATTTCTGATACGCAAATCATTTTATAGATCTATAAAAATCCGTATTTGATAAGTGGCATTTTATACCACTTAGAACGTCTTAAAATGGCTTAAATTGGTGTCTTGAAATCAAGTATTTTGTGTATTTGATGCGTTTTTCTAGTGTTTATGCATTTCAGGGTATTAGTTGCATTTCGGAGGAGGAATCATCAAGAATAAGCCTTGGCATGTGTTCACCATTGCGAGAGGAAAATAACGGGCAGATTACGGCGAAGAAACGGAGCAAACCTGGATTTTTTCCAGTAGGGTCCTGTGCGCCCGCGCAGCAATGCTGAGCGGCCGCGCAGCAGCCTTGCGCGCCCGCGCAGAAATGCTAAGCGGCCGCGCAGGGTCGGGGAAAAGGATAAATTATTTTAGACTTCTACTTCTGTTTGGCTTCCAACTTCTATGTAATCTGAGTTTTATGGGACTATTATATAAGTAGATTTGAGACGTTTTCAGAGAAAAAAAAGGAGATTATGTTTTAGATTGTGTTTTGCGCAAGAAGCGAAGGAGATAAGGAAGAAGACCGATTTAGCACACCGCAACGAAGAGGAAGCATATATTCTTGTGATTCTTGTTTCGTTGTAACGTTGGATGCTAGTTTTCTTGCTTTGACTTATTTACTCTTGTGACGTACTCTGTTTTAATATAATTAGTTTAGTTATTATTTTCTTGTGTTGTTTATCATGATTTCATATGAACCCATGATGGCGATAAGTTCTATTATGGGCTAATCCTGATCATGGGGTTGCAACGGATTTATTATGAAATTCTTTAGTTAATTGTTTAATACTTTAGTGTGTGATGATTGCATGATATCTAGTATTGGTTGTGCGTATTCGTCTTATGTGTGTCGCGAACATATAAGATAGGGTGTTAATCTCTTGTGAAGCGACGGTGGATCTTGAGATTTAGAACTTGCCATGCTAGCATAGGTTCATGTACGTTGTGCATGATTAGTGGGTAACTCTAACAGTTTTATTTGCCCTATGTAATCAAAAGGAATAACTTGTGCTTAAATCGTTATGTTGTCAATTTCTGTAGACATATAGGAACTCAACATAATCGATGACTATTCAACTTCTATCTTAATTGTGGATGTTTGGTAGAATGGTATTAGTACAATGAAAGTTAGCTTTTATCAGTTCCGTGTTATTCGATTAATATCATCACTGTCACATGCTAAAGGTAATAACAATGGCTATAGAAGGAAGTAATAATGAAGTTGTGATCTCATGAGTGTTTTATTATTGATAAATTGAAGTGTTAGTTAAGTGGTTAATTAAGTAGTTAATTATAATTAATATTTAATCAACAATTTTAAGTGTTATCTTAACATTGAGAAGTAATCATACATTGGTGAGTGAGTTTAATTAGACAATAACTTAGTCTGAGTCTCCGAGGGAACGAACTAGAAAGTATTCTATATTACTTGCGAACGCGTATACTTGCGTGAATATTAATGCATGTTTTCGCCCTAACAAGTTTTTGGCGCCGCTGCCGGGGACTCGGCGTATTTGTTTAGTTTATGTACTTACCATCATTGGTCATTAGGACTCAGTGATTAGGACGTAGTAGTTAATTACTCTTTTCGGTTGTGTTTCAGGTACTTTAGCAAGCGTTTATGCAAACTCGTTCTCGTGCTCGCAAGATGACCTTAGATACAGCTGAGGAGAAAGACGAAGTTCTTGATACTCCGGAGAAGTTAGATTTTGAGGATTCGGATTCAGGAACTGAGCAGAAAGAACCAGTAAACATGGGAGATCGTATTGTTTAAGCTGATCCAGCTCTTATGGATTTTTCTCGGCCTAAAATTGATGACATTCAGTCAAGCATCCTTCATCCGGCTATTCAAGCTAACACCTTTGAAATCAAGCCGGGCACTATTCAGATGGTGCAGAATTCTGTTTCTTTTGGAGGAGCGGCAACTGAAGACCCCAACATGCACATAAGGAATTTTGTCGAGATCTGCAACACTTTTAAGTATAATGGCGTGACTGATGAGGCTATCAAGTTGAGGCTTTTCCCATTCTCACTGAGGGATAAGGCTAAAGACTGGTTACATTCTGAACCAGCTGGGTCCATCACTACGTGGCAAGATCTTGCGCAAAAGTTTCTGGTGAAGTTTTATCCAATGGCAAAGACTGCTGCTATGAGGAGTGCTCTTACTCAGTTTGCGCAGCAACCTACAGAATCTATGTGCGAGGCTTGGGAACGCTACAAGGAAATGTTGAGAAAATGTCCACATCATGGAATGCCGGATTGGATGGTAATCACTGGTTTTTATAATGGTTTGGGGGCCCAATCTCGGCCCATGCTCGATGCAGCAGCTGGAGGAGCCTTATGGGCTAAAAGCTATACTGAGGCATATAATCTTATAGAGACAATGGCTGCAAACGAGCATCAAAACCCAACTCAGAGGATGACGTCAGGCAAGGTCGCAGGTATTCTGGAAGTTGATGCAGCCACCGCTATTGCAGCCCAGCTCCAAGCGCTATCAATGAAGGTTGATTCTTTGGCTACGTATGGAGTTAATCAAATAGCTATGATTTGTGAGCTTTGTGCAGGTTCTCATGCTACGGATCAGTGTTCTCTTGTCAACGAATCTGTTTAGTATGTGAATAATTAGCAGCGACAACAGCAGCCTGTGCCAGCGACCTATCATCCTAACAACAGAAATCATCCAAATTTCAGCTGGGGAAATAATCAGAATGCTATTCAGCCACCATATCAGCAAGGAGTGAGTAAACAGTTTAACCCACCTGGATTCCAGCTACCACAGCAGTATGCTACAAGGCAATCATATCCTCAACAGGGAAGTGCAGCTGCACCTACTAGTGCTGATTTTGAGGAACTTAAGCTGTTGTGCAAGAGTCAGGCGGTTTCTATCAAGACCTTGGAAAATCAAATCGGTCAATTAGCCAATGCAGTGCTCAATCGTCAACCTGGCACTCTTCCCAGTGACACGGAAGTACCAGGCAGGAAGGAAGCTAAAGAGCAAGTCAAGGCTATTACCTTAAGGTCTGGAAAAGTAGCTGATGCTGAAAAGGCAAAAGAAGTCGAAGCTGAAGTTAGAGATGAAGAATCTAAGCAAAAGGAGAAAGTGGCGGAACCAAAGAAGACTACTGTTGAACACACTCTGCCTGAGGCTAATACAGGGGAGAAACAGCTCTATCCTCCACCACCTTTTCCTAAGAGATTGCAGCAACAAAAGCTGGATAGACAGTTCGGGAAGTTTCTGGAGGTGTTCAAGAAACTTCACATCAATATACCTTTCGCTGAGGCTCTGGAATAAATGCCTAGTTATGCGAAGTTTATGAAGACTATTCTTTCAAGGAAGGTGAAATTGGATGACCTTGAAACCGTTGCTCTCACGGAAGAATGCAGCGCTGTTCTGCAGCAAAAGTTACCACCAAAACTGAAAGATCCAGGAAGCTTCACCATTCCTTGCACCATTGGCAATCTAACTTTTGACAAGTGCCTTTGTGATTTGGGAGCAAGCATTAATCTGATGCCCTTGTCGATCTTTAAAAAGCTGGATCTGCCTGATCCAAAACCCACATACATGTCGCTACAATTGGCGGACCGTTCCATTACTTACCCAAGGGGCATAGTTGAGGATGTGCTCGTCAAGGTGGATAAGCTCTTCTTTCCTGCAGATTTTGTTATTCTGGATTTTGAGGAAGATAAGAAGATTCCCATAATCTTGGGGAGGCCTTTCTTGGCTACTGGCCGTACCTTGATAGATGTGCAAAAAGGGGAACTTACTATGCGGGTCCAAGATCAGGATTGTGACCTTCAACGTATTCAAGGCAATGAAATTCCCTACAGAAGATGAGGAGTGTTTAAAAGTGGATATGATTGATTCCACAGTTACTTCGGAACTCGATCACATGCTAATGTCTGATGCATTGGAAAAGGCCTTAGTGGGGGATTTTGACAGCGATGATGAAGATAGGAACGAGCAATTACAATATCTGAACGCTTCTCCATGGAAGCGAAAGCTCGACATACCATTTGAATCTCTTGGTACTTCTGACCTTAAGAATGCTGAAGGGAAGCTCAAACCATCAATAGAGGAAGCACCTACCTTGGAGCTCAAACCATTACCTGAACACTTGAGGTATGCTTTTTTAGGTGATTCATCTACGTTACCTGTTATTATTTCAGCTGACCTTTCAGGTAGTGAGGAAGACAAGCTCTTAAGGATTTTGAGAGAATTCAAATCGGCTATAGGATGGACCATAGCAGACATCAAGGGGATAAGTCCTTCATATTGTATGCATAAAATTCTGTTAGAGGAAGGTAGTAAGCCAACTGTGGAACAGCAGCGAAGACTGAACCCAATCATGAAGGAGGTGGTGAAGAAAGAAATTCTGAAATGGCTAGATGCAGGCATCATTTATCCTATTTCTGACAGCTCGTGGGTGAGCCCCGTGCAATGTGTACCTAAGAAAGGAGGTATCACTGTGGTCGCAAATGAAAAGAATGAGCTCATCCCTACTCGAACAGTTACAGGATGGAGAGTATGCATGGATTATAGAAAATTGAACAAAGCCACAAGGAAGGATCACTTCCCTCTCCCATTCATTGATCAAATGCTTGACAGATTGGCGGGACATGAGTATTTTTGTCTTCTGGATGGTTATTCCGGGTATAATCAGATTTGTATTGCACCAGAGGATCAGGAAAAGACTACCTTCACTTGTCCATTTGGCACATTTACTTTTCGTAGAGTTTCGTTTAGGTTATGTGGCGCCCCGGCCACCTTTCAGAGATGTATGATGGCTATATTCTCTGACATGATTGGAAATAACGTCGAAGTATTCATGGATGACTTCTCCGTCTTTGGACACTCATATGATGAATGTTTGAATAATCTGCGCGCCATACTCAAATGATGTGTGGAAACTAATTTGGTGCTTAATTGGGAGAAATGTCATTTTATGGTGCGTGAAGGCATTATCCTTGGGCATAAGGTCTCTAGCAAAGGTCTGGAGGTGGACAAGGCCAAGGTGGGAGTCATTGAAAATCTTCCCCCACCTAATTCGGTGAAAGGAATCCGTAGTTTTCTCGGTCATGTGGGTTTTTATCGGCGATTCATCAAGGACTTTTCAAAGATATCTAAGCCGTTGTGCAATTTACTTGAGAAAGATGTGCCTTTCAAATTTGATGATGAATGTTTGGCAGCATTCGAGACTCTCAAGGAGAGTTTGATCACGACACCAGTTATTACAGCACCAGATTGGACAGAACCGTTTGAGATGATGTGTGATGCGAGTGACTATGCGGTAGGTGCAGTTCTGGGACAGCGCAAGAAAAATCTCTTCCATGTGGTCTACTATACGAGTAAGACTTTAAATGGGGCCCAATTGAACTACACCACTACTGAGAAGGAGCTTTTGGCTATAGTCTTTGGCTTTGAGAAATTTCGATCTTATCTGCTTGGTACAAAAGTAACAGTATTCACTGATCATGCAGCTATTCGCTATCTAGTTTCTAAGAAGGATTCGAAGCCGAGACTCATTCGTTGGGTGCTTTTACTTCAGGAATTTGAGTTAGAGATCAAAGATAGAAAAGGTACCGAGAATCAAGTAGCTGACCATCTCTCTAGGTTGGAGAATCCCGATTCTACTTCACAAGATAGGACGTTAATCAATGAATCTTTTCCGGATGAACAGTTGTTTGCAATTCAGGAGGAAGAACCATGGTTTGCAGATATTGTAAACTATCTTGTCAGCAATATAATGCCGCTTAATTTGACATCCGCTCAAAAGAAGAAGTTTCTGCATGAGGTGAAGTGGTATATGTGGGATGAACCATATTTGTTTAGACAGGGAGCTGATCAGATCATCAGGAGATGTATCCCGTTCTGTGAGACGGAGGGGATATTACGAGACTGCCATTCCACGGTTTATGGTGGACACTATGGAGGTGAGAAGACGGCAGCTCGTATTCTGCAAGCAGGTTTTTTCTGGCCTACTTTGTTCAAGGATGCTCATCAGTTTGTTTTAAGGTGTGATCGTTGCCAAAGAGTGGGAAATTTGTCAAGGAAGGATGAGATGCCATTAAATGTGATGCTTGAAGTCGAGGTCTTTGATGTATGGGGAATCGATTTAATGGGGCCTTTTATCTCATCTTGCAATAATCAGTACATCTTGCTGGCAGTCGATTATGTCTCAAAATGGGTCGAAGTTAAAGCTTTACCGACAAATGATGCAAAGGCAGTGCTAAATTTTCTTCATAAGCAAATTTTCACAAGATTTGGAACGCCTCAGGTAATCATAAGTGATGAAGGATCGCATTTTTGCAACCGTAAGTTCACTTCTATGATGCAGCGTTATAATGTGAATCATCGAGTAGCTACTGCCTATCATCCGCAAACAAATGGTCAAGCGGAAGTGTCTAACAGAGAGATAAAGTGCATTCTAGAGAAGGTTGTTTTTCCGTCAAGGAAGGATTGATCTTTAAAGCTCGATAAAGCTGTTTGGGCTTACAGAACAGCATACAAAACTCCACTTGGGATGTCACCGTTTCAGTTGGTGTACGGTAAGGGATGTCATCTACCGGCGGAGCTTGAGCATAAGGCCTACTGGGCATTGAAGAAATTGAACCTGGATTTAGATGCAGCTGGTAAGAAAAGAATGCTTCAGCTTAATGAACTTGATGAATTTCGAATTCAAGCGTACGAGAATAACAAAATGTATAAGGAAAAGGTGAAGAGGTGGCACGATAGGAAGCTACATCCTAAGTTATTTGTGCCAGGGCAACAAGTTCTGTTATTCAACTCTCGGCTCCGACTTTTTCCTGGGAAGTTGAAATCAAGGTGGTCTGGACCTTTTATTGTCAAAACTGTGTTTCCACATGGAGCGGTGGAAATTTTTGAGAATGATTCGGACCAAGCATTCAAGGTTAACGGTCAGCGGTTGAAGCACTACTATGGGGACATGGCAAACCGAGAGGTGGTTAGTGCCATTTTGTTGACTACTTGAGAAAGGTACGGAACGTCAAACTAATGACGAAAAAGAAAGCGCTGCGTGGGAGGCAACCCATGAATTGTTGTTACAGGAACCCTTAGAAGTTAATAACCTATCCAAAAACACAAAAAAATCAGAAAACAGGGGCTGAAAATTTTTTTTTTCCAGAGACCCTCTGCGCGCCCGCGCAGCTATGCTGAGTGGCCGCGCAGCTTGCTGCACGCCCGCGCAGAAATGTTGAGCGGCCGCGCAGGGGTCGAGTTCCAGAAAATTTTTTACAGTTCAGAAGAAAAAAAAAACAAAAACACAAAAAACCCATCACAGAACATAAACCCACGAATTCTTTTCCCATTACCCAATGATTTTATCCCTCAACCCCACTCCTAATCTAATTTAACCTACTCCACACCCTATATATACATACACCTATCCTACATATCTCCCACAAACTTCCTACACTTAAACCCTCTCATAAACATCAAAAATCAGTTCTTACACACTTTTATTCACAAATCAATGGCACCCAAGAGAGCACGCACTATTGACAGCAGCAACACAGTTCCTACTGCTGATTCATCAAGGGGTACTGCTGCAAGGCCTCGGTTAACTGACAGAGCTGCGAAGGAGGAGTACACTAGGCTGTTGGGGAAGCCGATTCTGAAGGAGAGGGGTTTTTACCATCAGGGAGGGATGGTGAGTTGTTGCCCATGATTGCAGAGAAGGGGTGGATAGCTTTTTGTGAGTCACCCGAAGCAGTACCGATGAGTGTTGTTCGCGAGTTCTACGCAAACGCGAAGGCTGAAAAGAATGGGTTTTCTGTAGTTCGTGGGCTGACGGTTGATTATCATCCTGCGGCGATTCGCCGTGTGATTGGACAGCGAGAGAGGAAGCCCGAGGAGGAGAACTGGAATGAAAAGACTGCTGAGGATTTTGACTTGGATTTGATTTGTGCGACTCTCTGTCGACCGGGCACAGTTTGGAACCGCAGTCCAGCCAATAATGAGTATCGTCACTTTTCGGCGATCGCCATGAACAGGTATGCCCGTGCATGGAATGCATTTATATGTGCTAATATTTTGCCTTCTTCACATGCACACGAGGTCACAGTTGAGAGAGCACAGTTGTTGTGGGAATTCTGAATGAGGAATACTATGTGGACCTTGGTGAGTTTATCTACCAAGGAATTCTGAAGTTTTTGAGGGGAGCAAAGCATATGAACATCCCTTATGCATCCACGGTTATGAAGCTATGCCGAGCAGTAGGAGTGAACTGGCCGGCTCATGAGCAGTTGCAGTTGCCAGCAGCTCCGATAGATTCTGGCACTCTGAATGGGATGCAGGAGTGGACCGGTGGTGAGCCTGAGGAGCATGGGCTGGGTTATCGTCTTCCAGGAGGGCGTCCAACACGAGGTGCTACTATGGCTAGGCCAGGGCGTGGTGAGGCTGGTTCTTCGAGAGCTCAGGAGGGTGCTGGGATGGGTGATGCCCAGTATAGGAGGCTTTCACGGCGGATGGATGCCATGTATGAGACGCAGAGCAGGTTTGCTCAGGAGCTCACTCTTGCGTTAGGGACTGCTTTTCGAGGCCTTGGAGCTGATATCCAGTGGCCAGTTTTTGGTGAGGACTCTGCATACCCGCCGCCTGATACTCCACCCACTGAGAGTG
>NC_133649.1:232701036-232810065 GCF_009905375.1 Apium graveolens | reverse complement strand
GCAAGACTTGAAGCTATCAGAATTTTTCTAGCCTATGCAACCCATGCCAATTTTAGAGTCTATAAAATGGATGTAAAGAGTGCTTTTCTCTATTGGAGATTTGGAGGAGGAAGTCTATGTCAGTCAGCCTCCTGGTTTTGAAGACTCCAACTTTCCAGAATATATCTACTATCTTTTGAAAGAACTCTATGGATTGAAGCAAGCACCTAGAGCCTGGTATGATACTCTGTCAAAATTCCTTCTAGAAAATCATTTCACAAGAGGTATTGTTGACAAAACTCTTTCTTTAGAAATATTAATGGCTCTAGTATACTTGTTCAAATTTATGTAGATGATATTATATTTGGCTCTATAGATGAAAAATTAAGCAAATATTTTGCCAAACTAATGCAAAGTAAATATGAAATGAGCATGATGGGAGAACTAACTTACTTTCTTCGTCTCCAAGTTAAGCAATTTAGTGATGAAATATTCATTATTCAAACCAAATACATTCATGATCTTTTAAAGAAGTTTGACTTAACGGATTGCACATCTGCAAAAACTCCTATGGCCACTGCCACTAAACTTGAAATAAACACAACTGAAAAGTCTGTGGATATTTCAAATTATAGAAGTATGGTAGGTTCACTTTTATATTTAAAAACAAGTAGGCCAGATATAATGTTTGCTACTTGTCTCTGTGCCAGATTTCAGGATGATCCTAGAGAATCTCATTTAGTATCCATTAATAGAATTTTCAGATTCTCAAAGGAACACCAAAACTTGGCATTTGGTATCCTAGAGATTCTGCTTTTGATATAATTGTTATTCAGATGCAGATTATGTAGGTTGTAAAATAGATAGAAAAAGTACAACAGAGTATCTGTCAGTTTCTAGGAAACAAGCTAGTGTCCTAGTTTAGTAAGAAACAAAACTCAGTTCTATTTCCATAACTGAGGCTGAATATATTGCTGCTGGTAGCTGTTGTGCACAGATTTATGGATGAAAAATCAGCTATTGGATATGGTCTACATGTGGACAAGTATTCAATTTTATGTGACAACACAACTGCCATTGCCATTATTCAAAATCTTTTGGAATCATTCAAGGACAAAGCACATTGACATCAAGTACCATTTCAGTGGAGAACATGTCATGAATGGTACTACTGAAACTTCACTTTGTTTCCGATGTGAGCAGCAACTTGCAGACATCTTTACCAAGCCATTTGATGAGTCAACTTTCTCTAGGTTGGTAAGTGAGTTAGGTATGCTTAATTATTTTTAAGGTTATTTTAATGTCTAAGAAATTTATAATGCAGCCAGAAAATAAATTTGATTTTTCCTAAAAAGATGAAATTTTGGCTAAGTCAAGATTAATCTCTCGACGGATGTTCATCGTCCCTTGAAAATGAATATCCGTTGAATTTCAGCATCCGTTGAAAGTCAAATATATTTTTGGGTACTTTATCCCTCGACGAATAATGGTAAATTATATATCCGTTGATTTGCTTTAATCATTGCCGTTAATTCTACACCTTATCCGTCGAATTTACTTATAGTGTGTATATATATGCTATGGGTAATTCTTTAGAATTTCTACGGTTTATTTTATCTTTTACGGCTATTTTTTGGCAATTTTTCATTGGATATTTTATTGTATTTTATAATTTTTAATTATCTATTTCTGAGAAATATAAAAGCCCCTTTTTACTTTTCATTTCACTTTTTATCTTTCTCTTCATTTTCAAAGCAATTTTACTCTCTCATCTCCCAAAACCCTTTTCCTCTCTGTAACTGTTTACTAATCAAAAATGGCACCAGTAGTCAAGGTTATGTCTCAATCTAGGTTTATTTATGAAAAGAACAACTTGTAGCCTCTAGTGGACAAGAGCGTTTCTAACTCTGCAGACTTTCACAAGAAGATGGACTTTATTAGCAACTGCAAATTGAATTATGCCATGCTCGAGTCTCCAGTGGTTTACTGTGAAGTTGTGGAGCAAATCTGGACTACAGTCAGTGTTCAATTCCAAAGACAAGACTATTACCTTCTCTCTTAAAGGTAATGACTTATGTATCAACTGTGATGAAATTCAAGCTTGTCTTCATTTGCCTAAAAATAACACTCTTATTCGACACACAGACACAAATATTATCACCATACTTAAGTCTATAGGCTACTCTCTTGATTCTACCAATTTATGTGGAATTAGGAGAATGGGCCTTAGAAAAGAATGGAGTTTTCTCTGTGATTCATTTAAAAAAGTGTTTTCTGGTAAAATTAGTAATTTTGATGTAGTTACTTCAACTATGATTAACATGCTTTATATGATTCCAAATGACAAATATTTTAATTTCAGTAATTATGTCATGATTAGAATTGGGGTATAAGTTAGGAGATATCAAGAAAAGGTCCAAGAATATATATTATGTTAGGCTTCTTATGATGCTAGCAAATCATGTTTCTAAAGACCTCTTAATTGAGAACCCAAACAACAAACTTGCTTGTTGGGTCCAACAAAAGAGGGTACTTGCTGATTTGAACATGAACAACCTCCACAGTGGTGTGCCTCTCAACTACTTGCCAATCATTGAGGCACCTCAATTGTAATATCCCATATTTTCAGATATTATTTTATAATTATTTGGATTTGTTTATGTGATTTTTATGTGAATTTTGGTGAATTATCTGATATTGGAATTGATGTTTGGGTGTTTATATGTGATATTATTTGAGTATTTTAATTTTATGTGCTCAGAATAAAATATAGATAATTGTGATATTTTTCTAGTAATTTTCGGACAGTTAGATGATTTTATAATGATTTATGGATTTATTAATTATTTTCTGAATAATTACAAAACTATTTTATAAAGCGGGAATCGTCCAACCTCAACTGTTTTTGCATTTTTACAACCCGAAACTCTTTAGAAAACTCCTTCCTAACCTAATCTGGTAATTCCGGACATTTTCCGTGTTTTGACTTTTTCGATCCGGATTACGGTTTGACCTGTGCGCGTCCTGGCGCAAAAGTTTCGATATGCTAATCATTTCGGTAGATCAATAAAACCCTTATTCTCGAGAGACGGGATATTTTTACAATATCTTCTCATAGGGTGTTTTATAAGAAGTTCGGTTTTGATAATTATCCAAATCTGGTATTAAATTATATCGTTATATAGTTACTTAGCGGCTAACTAATCTATTTTTGGATCCGATATATAAGTGTAAATTCAGTATTAAATTCCATAATATTTCAAAAATCATGAAACTTATATTTTATTAGTATTTGAATATTTCGAGAATTTTAAAATTATTTCAAAAAAAAATTGGGTTATATTTGCCCGCACGTTTGTTCGTTAAATCGTAAAATGCGGATATGACACGCGATTTATAAATATTTTAAAAATTATGAAAATTTTATTTATTAGTTTTTAAATATTCCGAGAATTTTAGAAATATTTCAGTTTCAAAAAAAAAATTATCGGACCGGACCCCTATCGGGACGTCAAACCCCACAAAAATCAGATTTTTATTTTTATAAAATCGTGGGACTTTCAAATATTTTATATTTTCCGCATTTTTGAAATATTCATAATTTTTGGAAAATTTTGATATAAATTTTATATTTATTTGATTTAATATTATTACCTGCTAATTATTAATTTTGGGCTAATTTTTATTAGGTTGTATTGATTTTAGTTATAAAAAAAACGTGTAAAGCCCCCAGCACCCCAACCCTGCCACGTGCCCGCCCCTCCCCCTCCTTATCTCGCTTTAACAAACAACAAACCCCCCATTTCCCTTTTACAAAAACATTTCTCCCCCTTCTGGTCTCTCTGTCTCTCTCCCGGTTTATATACTTTCAATTTTCAAAAATTCATATCTCTCAACCGTTCATCCAAATTTCAATTATTATATATATAACGATCAGCGCTTCGATACCTACGCATAGGTTATATATTGTAAGGTTTTGAGAAGAAAAATTTGCGGGGAATATTTCCGTTATATTTCCGTTTTTAATTTATTTTTGGGACATTAAAAAGGAGTATGACGGTGTTGATTACTCCACATGGCATCTCAACGTGTATATGTCTATGGCTATTAATTTCGGATTTTTCTGGAGATATTTTTCCGGACAACAGATATTCTCCTCGGGGTGATCAAAATTTATTTTGGGTAACGATTCCGAAATTCCGCCTTCGTACTTTTGTATATTATAGCATGTTAGTGTTTATATATTTATTTCATAATTTTTATAAATTGTTGGAGAAGTCACTTTTGGTCCGAGTTTTGATTCAGGTGGCCGTGTTATTCATTTCTAGAGTGTTTATACGCGTTAATATAAAGTATTGTGTTGATTGTTGTTGGTTGTGTCGATATGATATCGACTGGCAGTCCGAGAAATAGAGGAGGTGCTGTCCAATTTCCAAGAAAATATTATTTTTTTTTAGTTCTGAAGATTATTATTTTTATTATTATTCGAAAATAAATCCAAATTATTTAGTTTATGAATTTTAATTGATTATTTAATTCGAGTTAATTATTTCTTATGATTTAAAAATTCCGAAAAATAGTTCGAGCTTTAAAATATTATTTTAAATTATTTTCCAGGCTCAATAATTCTTATAAATTTATTTTCGGGTGTTCGAGCACTATTATTTAGTTATAAAATGATTCGGAGACCCGTTTTAATTCCGAAAAATGTTCAAAAATTCATATTAAATAAACCGTTCGTCCGTTTAATACGAAACGAGCGCGTACAGACTCAGAAAAATATTCCGCTTTCATTAAAAAACTTTTGAGACCCAAATCATTTTGTTTCGAAAAGTTACTTGTTTTACAAGTCATTCTAAGTCGATTATTGATCGATAAATCGTATTTTGACCCAATTTCAGTTTTAAACGTACCGAGTCCTGTGATATATGAATTATGTGATATGTGAGTTATGTGATTATGTGTTATATGAATTATGTGTGTATGTGGATCAAGAGTCATGTGATTGTCTGTTATATTTATGTGTGGGCTATCGTATGGGTAGACGATAGGATTTTGACGCGCAGTTCATCGAGTGATTATCGTTTAGACAATTAAAGCTATATCTTTTAATTATAGATGCGGATCATTCGAGTTAATCAAGACAAGATGTTGGATAAAGAGTGAGATGGAATGGAATTGGATAACTGACTTCTAGCAATCGCAGGAGCAGCATATCAGTCAAGTGTTGAAAAGAAGGACGGTGATATTTTAAGACAGAATGCCAGAATGAGATAATTGCGTTTATACGAGTGTGACTAACTGCTAAAACCCAAAGGCAAGTATTTCTATCATCACTTATTATTCAAGTGATATTTATTTTGAATCGTATCATGCAAGTATTGCTTTCCCTATTCTCAGTTTAGAATCGATAAATGTTTTACATATCGCTGAATTAAATAATTCTGTTTATGCAAGTATTCTTCCGCTATTCTATGTTCAGAGTAGCTAAGTGATTTTACTTATCCAATTATCGGATTTATAAATGTTGTGGATTTTGAGAAAGATGACGTTGTTTTGGTTTTCTGCCCAAGTGAATGGGCGAATAAAATTTATAAGGGTGTCGAGTATTATGACCCCTTTCAATAAAATGTTTTAAGATTGAATGGTTGCGTAAGAGGCCGTGGCGGCGGTCCAGCATGAGCTATGTGTTATACAGGATATAACACCTTGCTAGGCCGATATATACCTTGGGTACCCCTTTGTTTAGTTAGATATGCTTCGGCATACCGGTGTTGCTCCGCGGCTGATCACCGGCGGCAACACACCGTCGTTCGAGGATTCCAATCTAAATTATTATATTGCTTTTGGCATCTTACAAGGAATGATTTATTAAGTATTTTGTTTTAGGATAAAAGATGAAATGTGGTTTTGATTCAGTTTCTTATTTTGAGAATACTTAGTTTGTTGTTAAATATCAAAGGTGGTATTAGTACAGATGATTGGTGTTGACTTCAGTATGGGATGTTGTGAGCATCAAAGTTTGTAGTGATATCTAATTTGATATGATAACAAAATAAATATTAATTTTAAGAGTTCGGTTTTGAGTAAAGTTTGCGATTCAATCCATAATCATTGTTTCATGTTAGAATTGTTTACGATATTTCCGTAAACACTGTTTTACGAGTTTTATTCTCGTCAAGATTCAAAGTATTGCTGAAGCATTTCGCTCGAAAATATCAAAAAGAGTTTTGAATATAGTGAGAAATAATTATCCGATTCTTTAACAAATTTTATGATTCAGCAACTATGATTTTTAAAAATGTTCTGCTCTAATGCAGATGTCAATTTTATATCAAAACGACCATATATATGTTATAATGATCTTGCTGAGTATTTCTTCCGCTTATACTTGCCTGTTTTTAAATTTAACCTCCAGTGAGGATTAGTTTGCGCTAGTTAGCTGCGTAATTCGAGGAAGCAAAGAAGAAGCTTTTGGAAGGTGGTTGGTCCATGGTTGCGGACTAGTGTAAGTTTTATTGTGTAAAGTTATTTATATTATATTATATTATAGTTGTATATTTTATCTGGGCCTAGTATACTTCATTTCGAAGTTATACTAGTGGGTTTAGTTTTGAGTTAGAATTTATTGAAAAGAGTTTCAAAAGAAAGTGAAAAAATTATTTTTGGAATTTGGATATCTTATTTCTAGAACTGTAACCTTAAAAGATCTTGGATTAGTTTGGGGTCATTTGTGCTAAATATCTCCCGCTGGCATTTATTTATTGATTAAACAGGTTAATTTGGATTGAGGTTTCATAGTGACGACCAAATCCCTTGACCCCGGATTTGGGGGCGTTACATCAATAAAGAGGGTACTTGATGTGGCTCCAATAAATGTGGAGTCACAAACTAATTCTCTCTCAATTGAAACACTTTACACACACAATATTGTAATAACCCCCAATTTTTGGAATTTTTTTGAAACCCTTATGAATAGTGTTTTTGCTGAATGAGAAAACTTTTCATGCCACACTATGTAGGGGTTCTGATATGGATATTCTGAGATTTTATTAGTACTTTATATGGGATATAAGTGTATGTAAAGATCGTCAGAATCCAAATCCGAACACTTTGATTTTTCCCGGAAATACACTAGATACGGAAAGATTTGAGAAAAAGGTAACAAGATAAAAAGGATTTAAATTAAAGGATTATAGGAGAGGATCATAAAAGGAATATAATATATTGAGAAAGGTTAAGGGAACCTAAGTAATAAGATCCCGGGTATGATCCCTCAAACGATAAACGAAAACGAAAGTTAAGCGAACCGTATAACAGATCAGCGGTCATTAGGCAAACAATTAGGAAGTTAATCAAAGGGATTAGAGAGGATGATGTCACCCAACCAATGAGAAGAGGACAAGGAGGGGAGGATGACATCATGAGGATGATGCAAGCATGACATAAGAGGGAAGGAAATGTGGTGGAATATTAACCACACAAAGTCAAGGCTACAAAGGGAATTAACCAAAAAACAAGACAAAAAGCAACCAACCAAGCAAAACAAATCACAAAACACCAAACCTTCCATTTCTTCATGAAGCTCTCGGCTTCTTTCTTAAGAAATGGGAAGTCCAAGCTCCTCCACTTGCTATTTTACAAGGTAATTATCCTAGCTTCTCCTAGTTAAGTTACATACTTCCTAGAAATCTTAGCTTCAAAATCCTTTCCTAGCATTTCCTATAAATCATTCAAGAAGATGGTGAATAGTACTTTCTTGAAATTAATTTTTGTGTTCTTGATTTCTTTGAAAGAACAAGCTTGTAGGAGGTTAGATTAAGGCTTCCGTGGGCATTCCAAGGACCTTTCATGGATTAAAAGCTTCAAGGAAGGTATAACTCTTCATGGTCTTAGTTTTAAGTTTTGTTGTTTAGATTTCCTAATGTTTAGATGATGGGTTAGTGTAATGGGTGTGTAATCATGTTTAGAGCTTGTTATGAGTAGTTTAGTTGGTGAGAGGCATGATTATTGTGTGTTTAGAGATTGGTTGATTTTGTGATATTTTTGGAGTTTGGTTATTAGTTAATGAACTTAAGTAAACTCTTAGTTCATAATTGAGAAATAAGTATGAATTGGAAATATTGAATTGTTGGGGCTGTTGTAGTATGGTATGGATGGATGTTGGTTGTATGAATGATATGTGGTTGAATTGTGGTTGTTTTGAATTGGTTTAAAATTGGGAAATCGCGTAAACATAGCCGTCGTAATGTCCGATTTACTTTAGACTGCTTTTGTTCATAACATTAGGACCCGAGAACCCCCTGCTAGAATATGACCACTGCCATGTTTAGATAACTCATGTTACGAGCTTCGTTTTGATATGTAGTTCGTTCGATTCCGACGCACGGTTTAGGAGAAACGACCGTTTCAAGTAACGGCGTTTCGCGAACAAAACTTTTCCCCTCACCTTACTTTGAAACATAGGTTAAAGACCAAAAAGGGTTAATTAATGTATGAATCATTTATGGTAAGTGTGTTAGGCAGTTGGTAAGACACTCGCGAAGGAATCGCTTTAAAACTCGTAAAGGTTAAATTATTAAAAATGGTGGAGCCGAGGGTACCCGAGTGACTTAAGCGAATCAGTGAGCGCAAAACAAGCGTTAGAGTCTAAGTTAGTTAAAGTATAGATTTACAAGTGACTTTGGTTTAATTCCAACTTACTTGTTGCTTATAGGTTACCAGACTCGTCCCGAGCCATTCGTAACCCCCAGTCGCTCAGGCAAGTATTCTATCCGTTATACTGTTGTTGTGATGTATATATGTATATGCATTATCTTGCGATAGATGCATGATGTTTATATTAGCAAATGTTGCAATATATTGAAGCATGCTGTTATGGTATATATATGCATGCCTGTTTCATATTCTTGGATTATATATTTGTTGGTTAAAATGCTTATAGTTGCATAATACCTATGCTAGAGGATAGCGGTATCTTGCATATACCCTTAGTATAGGGACTCAAAGGTGAAAATATTTTCTAAACCGGGAGTCGAGGATCCCGAGTATAATATATATATTTATATAAATATATGGTTATAGTTTTCCAAACTATTAATCGAATAAGGTTTATTCGATAACTTTAACTTTATTTATTTATTTGAATATTATTTCGAATATTATTCGAGGGCTTATGACTCTTTTATATTATTATTGAATATTATTTGAATATTCATTCGAGGGCTTATGACTCCTTTTATTTATTTATCTGAATATTATTTGAATATTCATTCGAGGGCTTATGACTCAGTTTATATTATTTAATGAATGTTATTTGAATATTCATTTGAGGATCTATGACTCCGATTATTTGCTGAAATATATTCTTTATTTTATTAAAGAATAAGGTGTTAATAATCAAACTTATTTTCGATTATTCAAATAAAGATAATACTTTCATATAAGTATATCTTTGGTTATTTAATGTTTATTTCAAGTATAAGTTTTAATACTTCTACTTCAATTATTTTTATAAAGATTATTCTTTATGGGAATATTATTTAATTAATAATATTCAGATATTTTCTAATATTCTGGGGACTGATTTACTTCATTAAATCAGCCTTACTCCAAACACTCTTTAAAGTGTTTTCGAGTCTTCAAAATGATTTTTAAAAGTCAGAGCGGATCCCAAAACTCATTTTTATATTTAAGATCTTCCTTTTTAAAGGGGATTTAAATACTCGCTCAAAACCTGGGGAATCCGGCTCTGTGGTGTATTTTATATTCGCAACGAGGTTGCAGATTTGGTAAATGAATTGATTACTTGCCCAACGTTCGGGAAGTAAGCCCATCTCATTGAGTCGGCATAAGTGACAGGCCGGGGTACGGTCTATTATTGTGTAAGTGGCTGGGTGGCAGTCCATCAACGCGTGAGGGGCCGGGGTACGGTCTAGCGCGAGGTCCTAATGCGGCCAGGGTGATGACCGGTGAGGAATTCATCCATCTACAGTAGAAAAGGTTACTTATTGGTATCTTTGCCTGATCAGCGAGATATCGGGTTTATGCCAAAATTCTTTTCCTTTCCAAAATTCATTGGATGTTCAAACTCTGTTCATACTTTACATAACAGAGGTTCCAGGAAATGTTTTAGAGATATATATGTGGATATATATATATCGGGACTAAATAAAGTATCTCATAACTTTATTTCATTCAATAATATTTCAAAGATTGAATCTATTCAAATCTTGTCTTGTAGTCTCATCTATGTGATGAACTTTTGAAACTGATTATAACTTGAATGGTGGTAGTTCAAGTAGTATTGGGAAAGATATAAGTATATTGGGGTATTTGGTAACCTCATCTTTTAAACTTATATCTAATTAATAATTGTCGTATGAATGACAAAGATTTTCAGAAAAACGTTGAGACAAGGTTAGATATATGAGATCACCTTGCAACGATATTTTTTTATACAGTTATACACTGGGACTTTGTGTATATAATGTATGGAAGAGGACTTCCAATATTTTGAAAAGTATATATGTATATATACTGAATATTTTGCGACTTCATCGTATTAAGATATCAAACTTGGTTCATTTCTTTTGACCAAGACTTTCATGAGTATTATGAGTAGGCTCATATACTATTAATCATTATACATATTATTTTGGTGGGCTTGCTGCTCACCCTTGCTTTCTTCTTTCATCACACAACAACAGATAGAAAAGATTAACAGAACCAAGCTCCCGATTCACAAGCGATCAGGAGACGTTCTGCAGTTTTCTAGAAGCATTGATGCCGCCGTAGCTGAGGTAGGAACTACCAATAGGCTAGGCTTTCAACTTTTGATGGACCAGATTTATTTATATTTATGAATTGCAATAATGGCAAAGAAATGTAAATTTATTCAGAAAACCTTTTAAGGTGTATTGGCAGATAATTGTGGAATAAAATGACTTGTGGTTATTTTTGGATGTTCATCTCTGAGACTATAACGTGTGGTGTGTGTGTTTATTGTGGGGTCACAGTACAGAGTAGTTGAGTAATTATTAAGATTGGGTGTTATTAAGGGAAATGGAACTCGTGACGACCCGGATCCCCGACCCCGGATCTGGGGGTGTTATAATATTCTCATAAACTCACTTGACGTGGATATGATAAACATGTCAATTCCTGATTCCCCGTCTTTGAAACTTATGGAGGAGCCAAAATCTAAAGCAAGTGAGCTTCATCTTATTGATGATTTGTTGGCTCACTTGCCCTTTCTTTCTGAAACTACCGATAAGTCTGTGCATACAAATCTCGAATCAATCAAGAAAGACTCAATTATAGTTTCTACTCCTAACTCTTTCATTTCTACCTCTTGGACTGATATTCCCCATCCGTTGACAAGTGATTATATCTCGACGAATAAATTTAACAGCAATTAGCCATTGACATTCATAACTGTTATTTCGACGGATGTCACTTATCCGTTGAAAGTCTCTACACAACTTGATATTTCCAAAATTGTGACAAGTGTAAATGACTTAGTAGTTGTACAATCACTTCTAGGATTAAGGGAAGTGAGTGATCTGAGTGAGAGGCTGAGTTGCTCTCAGGAAAAAGGAGAGGAAAAGAGTAAACCTCCACATGCTATTTCTTCCAGCATGGTAAAAGTGAGTGAGAGGAGTCCCACCTTAGATGGTGAAGGTGAGGGTGTGAGGGTGGGAAGCCAAGGGGAGCCCTTGATGAAAAAAGAGAGCGAACATGAGAGAAAAGTAGGTACATAAGAATAATGGGGGGAACCCGTTGTAAGTGAGTTAAGGGATGTCAATGGGCCAGACAAAGAGAGACTATTTCAGTAAGAATATCAAGCTGTTATAGATTTGTCTCTTTTGATGCTGAGGCATTTACTCACCCCGTTCCAGCATATCAACTCTTAGCTGAACAGGGTAATGAGGATTCATAGAAGACTCTAAATTTGGTACACACTAAAGCCTCTATGCTAAGGGCAAAGGATGCAATCAATTCTCTTCCACCTACAACTGGTCATGATTTTGAGTATAATTCTGGTGATTCTTTTGGGGATGATTCTCATGGAGAAGATGCTGAGAAACTGGCATGAACATAGGGGGAGATGCAGGACCTAGCTCACCTACAAACACTCAAGCCTGGATGTTCACCAAAGATTGCAATGATCATCACTTCAAATACACACTGTTCAATCTCATTCATCAGACTCAAACAACCATCGAAGCCACCACCAATACCAGTACCAAACGTCTTCTACAAGCCCATCTTGAATCTCTGTAACTGCACAAAATTCAGACTCTCAAACAAATTCAAGATGTGTATGAGATCAAGAACACCATTGAGCAAGTTAAAAAGAAACTCAATGAAAGAATGGAGTATAAACTTCTTGAGTCAACAATGAGAGACATTCGCCAGAAAATCAGGAAGGAAATTGATTTAAATAGAAAGGTTGAGGCATTGGATTCAAGACTAACAAATGTGGAGAATTCAATTACCAAGATACTTGTCAATCAAGTAGCCCAGACACATCTTCTTCATCAACTGGTGGTTGCTCAAACTTCCAACCCTGCCTTACTTGATGATAACAAAAAGGGGGAGAAGAATGTGCATGTAGAAGTCGGTAAGGTAATAGTTCCAACTATTAACTTTATAAAGCCACCAATATTAGACAATATTGATTTGATCACATAGTAGTAGCTGAACTAAAGCTGAAAGAACAAAGACAAATGATAGATCAAATAATTTTAGAGGTTTTTGGCTCAACTACAACCCAAGTCAAATCTGTGAAACACATCACACAGTTGAAGTCAATTACCCTAGAAGAAATGCAGCTGTGAAAAGGAGCTAAGGGTGAAACCTCAAGAAAGAATGAGTTCAACAACTTTGTTGTGCTGAAGCCTAAACAAGCCAGTGTAACTATATCATTAAAGCACCCAATGTTGGTTGACTATTCTCCTCCCAGGCCTGATGAAAACAAACTGATGGGCTCTTCAATTGAAAGCTTCAAGAATACCAAAGACTTTTGCTTAAATCAAGGATTACAAGAATCTACATATATGGCAAGATGATTTGTGTAATGTCTGGGCACCCTCAATTTGGAGAAGCTAAAGATGAGGAAAATAGAAGATTTGGAGCTCAGAAAAGAAGGAAGAAGCAGGCTACTAAAGGTGTCAAAAGAAAATTGGAAATGCCTCCAACTCTAACTGAAACTGAGAAAACCTCATCTAAAGAGAAGCAAGAACCAAGGAAATCAGGAAAAGGATATTGGAAGGTTAGAGCAAGAAAAAAGATTGTTGAAGATGAAGAAGAGGAAGCTAAAGCAATCTAGTATAACTCTACAAGTCAAACTACTATGACCACAGTGGAGAAAGTTGAATTCAAGGTCCATTATGGTGTAAACTTTCATGGTGAGCCAATCATTCTCAAGGATGAACCAATAGACTGGGACAGCTTACCTATCCTTGAGCTAAACGTTCCAATTCCTACAACATCAAAAAAAAGAAGCAATCAGCAAGAAAGCAAGTCAAGCATGTCTTATCCCAATCTAAAGCCTTATTCAAACCCAAACCAACAGTCAACAAAAGAGATCAACTCTTTATCAGTTACATAAAAGAGTTCTCAAATATCAACCTTTACCTGGATGAGCTAGATGAAGTAAGAGCAATTAATGCCCACAACAGACTCCCAGAATGATTGGTGTTCAAGTATAGGGGTGGAAAGAAAATCACATGGCCATTACATAGGATTCTCAATTAAGTCTACAGTGTTTTGATGAAAGTATTCTCTACAATGAAGAAAGATTTTGGTTTCACCAAAGTGGCCAAAATAGAGGTACTCAACAAAATTCAACAAATAATTCAAAGCAGGAGATATCCAAATGCACTACCAAGAATCTTATCTATTCCTTACACTTGAAGTAGAGTGCATTTGAGACCATATTGGTTGATGGAGTTCAAGGATGAAAGAAAAACTAGAAGATTCTTTAGACTTGAAGACCAGCTGAAAATATCAAGAAATGATACTCTCAAGGAAATGAAGGAGATGCTGGATCTCAATAATGAAGATGAACCTGAGTTCTATAGACAACTCCAGCACCAAATACAAGAAAATAATGAGAAACTGGGAAAGAAGACTAGAAAATCAAGGAAAAAGGATCAATTTGCTCAGGCTAGAGGAGCACCTTGAAAATGGCTTGTGAGATTTCTGTGAATCTTCTTTTGTGCAGTTTTCAATAAATGCAGCACTTATCATTTTTATTTACTATTGATTGTTTATTTTGTGTAAGGTATTTTGTTATCATCAAGTCCTCCTAAATTTATGCCTATATTTCTAGTAGACATAAACTGGGGTAGATTGTTAAGAATATGTTATTGGCTTGATGATAATTTACCAAAACACCTTTATAGATTTAATTGAGTGATTTTGTAACTATCAAGGGATAACCATACATGTTCATCTGTTGATAGAGTTGCTTATATTTCAATAAGTTTTTGTAGCACATTTCTGTATACTGTAATAACTTAAAAGTTTAGAAGTTGTAGAGAATTTTAATCATGTTGACTACTAGAAAGATATGCAAAATAGGTTGGCTAATTATAAATATTAGATGCCTTGTAATTTTGCATAAGTGAAATAGTATCAACTACTAAGGAAATACTTTCAACGGATAAACTACAAAGCTACGACGGATGACTTAAGATACTTTCTACGGATGATCCATTAGAGACTCGATGGATAACTCATGTGGAGTATCAATGGATAATATTTAAGTATCAACGGATAACCAATTCAAATAGCAGTTGAAAGTGACTTGACAGTCACATGGGTTGATTGTATACAAAAGAAATGTGGCAGCCTATATGCAGGTCTAAGTGAACAAAGGAGCATTTCCATTTTCATGCTTACTTGATGAAATACAAAGATGCTGGATAGAGAAATGAAGAAATATGTGAATAGGCTTAGATATTTGTTTTATCTGTTTGTCTCTTTTATGTGTAACTTGGTAATATATGAACCAAGTGTAGCAAGTAGAATAATAATCGATTGAACTGAGAAATTGAAAAAGCTACATCTAATAGGAATTTATCAGTTCTTCTTTTGTAAACACTTGTAAGCAGCTGTGTGCATTCTTGCATCACAGAGTTCTCATTTATATATATATATATAAATAAATAAATATATATATATATCTGGTGGAAAGATCAATCCACCCAAAAGCTTTCAAGCCATTGTGTTTACTTTGTGTCTTGAATACATAAATCTTCTTTTCCGCACTTTTGCTTATTCAAACACAAATATATTTTGCAAAGAGGTTTTATTATTTCAAAAAGGAACCAGAATTACATTTAACCCCCCTTCTGTAATTCTATTTTTAGATTTTTAGGGAATAACAGTGGAGTTAAATGCTGATGGCATGACAGTTTCTGAGGCAGCTGAATCACATGCAACACCAGTTTCTTATTCTATCTTAAATGCTGAAGCTGGAGTTGAAGTTCCGCAGATAATTCAGGAACTAGTTGCTAATGAAGAATTTATTCAAGAGACAGAGTCTGATGATGGGGGCAATAATGAAAATATAGATGAACTCTTTTTCCCTAAAGACATGCCTACCCATGTAAGGCAACAGAAGTTAAAAGAGTTGGATGCTAAGAATACACGGGAGTTCTTTGATGAAGTCTGGAATACAAAATAGAAGGATGATTCCTATCCTATATCCAAGCACAATGTTGTTACTCACTTGGACACAGCTGAAAAGACTATTCAGACTGAATCATTTAAATACATCTACTCTTTTGGTAAGATCTCTACAGATAGCTCAAGATGCTACTACTTCTCAAATCAATCAAATCAGAGATTCTTTTATTACCACAAAGCTAACCATTAATAAGGAAATTCAGAAGCAGATTGCACCTATTATTGACAGACAGACTCAAACTGAAGCCAATCATGCTAGATTGGAGGAAAATCAGAAGGAAATGTCTGGACAACTTGCTGTGGTACAAACTACAATGGAGCTGATTCTTTCCCTTCTTCTTGGCGATGATGCCAAAAAGGGGGAGAAAGTTGATATATCTAAATGCAAGCAGCTAACGTCGAAAAATGCTGATGATGAAAATCATGATGGAGGGCATAAGAGGGGAAAGAAGGACATTATAAGGAGAAAAGGTGAAGATCTAGTTGAGACTAGTGGTTCATCAAAAAGCCACTAGGTCTCAATCTAGACAAGGTGGAGGAAGGAGGAGTGAAAGAAGAGTATAATCAAAAGAACTGACTGTGACTACAACTCAACAACATCTGAAAGTCACAAATGTTGATGATAACCAAGGCATTCTGGAGATAGAAGCTGGTGCAGAAGTAAGTCGGTACTTACAAACTCTAAAAGTTAAAGGCAGGAAGACAACTCTTTTCTACAAGGACCCAAAGATTCAAGCATTTGATTCTGAGGTGAGTAGAAGAATCTTTGAGAAAGAAAATCCTGGAGTTGATCTTGAACAGCTTAGGCAATTGGAGAAAGAGTTCAAATCCATGAGGACAGCAGATACTGATGTTGTTATCTCTATGTTAACTTATGAAGATGATTGTAACACCCCCAAATCTTAATAAATAATCAACTACTCTGTACTGTGACCCCACCATTAAACACACACACCACAAGTTATAGCCTCAGAGATGAATATCCAAAAATAATCACAAGTCGTTTTATTCCACAATTATATGCCAATGCACCTTAAACAGGTTTCTGAATAAATTTACATTTCTTTGCCATTATTACAATTCATAATATACATAAGTCTGGTACATTATTAGTTGAAAACTTAGCCTATTGGTAATTTCTACCTCAGCTACAGCGGCCTCAACGCTTCTAGAAAGCTGCGGAACGTTTCCTATCCGCTTGCGAATTGGGAGCTTGGTCCTGTTCATCTTATCTATCTGATGTTGTGTGATGAAAGAAGAAGCAAGGGTGAGCAGCAAGCCCACCAAAATAATATGTATAATGATTAACAATATATGAGCCTTCTCATAGTACTCATGAAAGTCTTGGTCAAAAGAAATGAACCAAGTTGATATCTTAATGCGATGAAGTCGCAAAATATTCAGTATATATATATACACATATACTTTTCAAAATATGGGAAGTCCTCTTCCATGCATAATACACATAGAGTTCCAGTGTATAACTGTATAAAAATATCGTTGCAAGGTGATCTCATATATCTAACCTTGTCTCAACGTTTTTCTGAAAATCTTTGTCATGCATAAGATAATCATTTACTAGATATAAGTTTAAAAGATGAAGTTACAAGATACTCCAATATACTTATATCTTTTCCGAATACTACTTGAATTACCACCGTTCAAGTTATAATTAGTTTTAAAAGTTCATCACACTGATGAGACTACAAGATAAGACTTGAATAGATTCAATCTTTGAAATATTTTGAAGGAAATGAAGTTATGATATACTTCATTAAGTCCCGATATATATATATATACACCTATATATATACATACGTTTCCTGAAAACCTCTGTCATGTAAAGTATGAACAGAATTGCAATATCCAATAAATTTGGAAAGGAAAGAATTTTGGCATAAACCTGATATCTTGCTGATCAGGCAAAGATACCAATAAGTAACCTTTTCTACTAGTAGATGGACGAATTCCCCACTGGTCATCACCCTGGTCGCAATAGGACCTTATGCTGGACTGCCACTCAGCCACTTATGCATTTGATGGACTCCCACTGAGCCACTTACACTATCATGGACGCCCACTGAGCCCATGTTGCTTATGCCGACTCGATAGATGGACTTACTTCCCGAACGTTGGGTAAGTAATCAATTCATTTATCAAAACAGCAACCTCGTTGCGAATATAAAATACACCACAGAGCCGGATCCATCTGGTTTTGAGCGAGTATTTAAATTCCCTTTAAAAGGAAGATCTTAAATATATAAAAATGAGTTTTGGGATCCGCTCTAACTTTTAAAAATCATTTTAAAGACTCGAAAACACTTTAAAGAGTGTTTGGAGTAATGCTGATTTAATGAAGTAAATCAGTCCCAATATATTTAGAAAATATCTGAATATTATAATTTAAATAATATTCCCATAAAGAATAATCTTTATACAAATAATTGAAATAGAAGTTGTAAGACTTATACTTGAAATGAGTATTAAATAACCAAAGATATACTTATACGAAAGTTCTATCTTTATTTGAATAATCGAAAATAAGTTTGATTATCGACACCTTATTCTTTAATAAAATAAAGAATATATCTCAGCAAATAATCGGAGTCATAGATCCTCAAATGAATATTCAAAATAATATTCAATAAATAAAATAAAAGGAGTCATAAGTCCTCAGATGAATATTCAAGTAATATTCATTAAATAATATAAATGAGTCATAAGTCCTCGAATGAATATTATAAATAATATTCATTAAATAAAATAAAGTGAGTCATACATCCTCAATTGAATATTCAAATAATATTCATTAAATAATATAAGCTGAGTCATAAGCCCTCGAATTAATATTCGAAATAATATTCATATAATAAAATAAAGGAGTCATAAGCCCTCGAATGAATATCCGAAATAATATTCATATAATAAAATAAATGAGTCATAAGTTATCGAATAAACCTTATTCGATTAATAGTTTTGAAAACTATAACCATATATATATAAAAAAATATATATTATACTCGGGAACATCGACTCCCGGTTTAGAAATATGTTCACCTTTGGGTCCCCTATACTAAGGGTATACGCCACTACTGCTTATCTCTAGCATAGGTATTATGCAACTTATAAGCAATTGAAATCAACATATAGATATCAAGATTATGAAACAGACATGCACATATACCATATCAGCATGCCACAATATATCGCAAGATTTGCTAATAACAATCATGCACTTATCACAAGATAATGCATATACATATATACATCACAACAACAGTATAACGGGTAGAAAATTTGCCTGAGCGACTGGGGGTTACGAATGGCTCGGGACGAGTCTGGTAACCTATAAGCAACAAGTAAGTTGGAATTAAACCAAAGTCACTTGTAAATCTATACTCTAACCAACTCAGACTCTAACGCTCGTTTTGCGCTTACTGATTCTCTTAAGTCACTCGAGTACCCTCGTCTCCACCATTTTTAATAATTTAACCATTATGAGTTTTAAGGCGATTCCTTCGCGAGTGTCTTACCAACTGCCTATTACACGTTACATAAATGTTTCATACTTCAATTAGTCCTTTAAGGTCTTTAACCTATGTTTCAAAGTAAGGCGAGGGGTAAGGGTTCGTTCGCGAAACATCGTTCCTTAAAACGGCCGTTTCTCCTAAACCGTTCATCGGAATCAAACGAACCACATATCAAAACGAAGCTCGTAACATGAACTATCTAAACATGGCAATGGTCAAAACCTAGCAGTTAGTTCAAGGGTTCTGATGTTAAGAACAAAAAAACAGTCTACGGTAAATCGGGCATTACGACGGCTATGTTTACGCGATTTCCCAAATTTATACCATTCCAAATCCACCACAATTCAACCCCAATTCACAACCCAATCAAAAATCCATCCAAACTACATCATAACAGCCCCAACACTCAACATTAACAATTTATACTTATTCCCCACATGAACTAAAGCTTTACTTAGGTTCTTTAACTAATTATCAAGATTTACAACTCCAAAAATACCACCAAACCAACTAATCTCTACAAACTCAACCAAACTTTAAATAAACAAGCATCATGATTCATATATACTATATCAAACATATTCATTCCTAATTACTCAAAACTGAAGCTAGGGTTTGGAGTTTATACCTTCCTTGGAGAGTGGAGAATCAAGAGAATGGCTTGGAATCACCCTTAAACTCCTTATCCAAGCTTAATCTAAACAAAACGTCAAGAACACAAATTTTAGTTCTTGAAAAACACTATTCACCATCTTCTTCCATGATTTATAGAAAAAGATTGGCTTGGAATTAGAAGCTTAAACTTATAGGAAGTATGTAACTATCCATGGGGAAGCTTAGATAAATACCTTGCTAAATAGTAAGTGGTGGAGCTTGGATCTTCATTTTGTTAAGAAAGAAGCCGAGAGCTTCATGAAGAAATGAAATATCTTTGTGTTTTGTGAGTTGTTTTCTTGGTTACTAGCTTTTGATTTTGGTAAATTACCTTTTTAACCATGAAATTTGTGTGGTTATTAATCAACCACACCTCCTTCCCTTATGTTATGCTTAGGTCATCCTCATGATGTCATCCTCCCCTCCTTGTCCTCTTCTCATTGGTTGGGTGACATCATCCTCTCTAATCCCTTTGATTAACTTCCTAATTATTTGCCTAATGACCGCTGATCTGTTATACGGTCCGCTTAACTTTTTTTTTCGTTTATCATTTGAGGGGTCATACCCGGGATCTTATTACTTAGGTTCCCTTAACCTTTCTCAATATATTGTATTCCTTTTATGATCCTCTCTTATAATCCTTTAATTTAAATCCTTTTTATCCTGTTACCTTATACTCAATTCTTTCCGTATCTAGTGGATTTCCGGGAAAAATCAAAGTGTTCGGAATTTGGATTCTGACGATCTTTACATACACTTATATCCCATATAAAGTACTAATAAAATCTCAGAATATCCATACCAGAACCCCTACATAGTGTGGCATGAAAAGTTTTCTCATTCAGCATAATCTGCAAAATCATTATTCATAAGGGTTTCAAAAATTTCCAAAAATTGGGGTTATTACAGTCTCCCCTCCTTAAAAGGATTCCGTCCCGGAATCAGATAGAAAATGAATAGGGATACTCTCTTAGCATTGCACTTTCTAACTCTCGAGTAAATTTTCCCACATTATGGTCCTACTACCAACTCTGCCTAGTTTAATAACCCTTCTCCTAAGCACTTGTTCCTTTTCACTCTCTAACCCTTCCTGGTTGCTCCATATAGGTTACGTCGGGTTGCGTGTCTATGTGCTCATATGCCCCTATTTGTCTGGCATCCAAATTACACTTCCTTAACATTGATACGTGAAACACGTTATGACTTGCTACATGTTCTGGGGTAAGGCTAGCTCATATGCTAACCTCCCAATACTTCTTAATATATCCAAGGGTCCAACAATTGATGGACCTAGCTTTCCTTTCTTTCCGAGTCTCATTAACCCCTTCCAAGGGAATACCTATAACAACACTAGGTCCCCTACTTCCCATTCCTAGTCCTTTCGTGTCAAATCAACATACTTTTATGTCCATCTTGGGCTACTACCAGCCGTCCTCTGATTAGATCTATTATATCCTTGGTCCTTTGGACCACTACTGGTCTGAGCATCTTGCGCTCTACAACTTCATCCTAACATAAGGGGGATCGACATTGTCTTCTCTCAAAAATCTCTTAAGATGATATCTCGATACCTGACATACGATCTATTGTCGTAAGATAACTCAATCCGCGTTAAGTGATCATTCCAATTTCTTTCAAGTCTAGTGCACAGACTCTCATTATAGCTTTTAGCATTAGAGCTTTTGCTTCTCAATACCCATTCTTTTCCAGTTCGTAATCGCTACTACCTTCCGTTCCTAATATTATACTGGTTATACTTTTGCTCGTTAGCGTTCTATAACCTTTTAATAACCTCGTCAACCTTAGTATCACGAATGTGTTTCCATTCCGCATACCACCACAACTTTACTACTCCTTTTTCAGCTGCTTCTATCTTCGAAAGCTTAGTCCTTCATATAGAAGTAAAAGAATTTATTGAGAGATCACTATGATCATGAACACTTGTTACATTGCATAGTTAGTACAGAAGGTGGCCAGCCTTTAGTACTTGACAAGCAATTAAATAATAGATGGTATCCTACTAGGCTTCTATCACACAGATGGATAGTCATTCGGAAATACCTCCCCTTCTGGAAGGGTTGTTCTTCTCAGTTTACATGAAATAAAAAGAAGAGAAAAGAACGAACTGAAGAGAATTGTATATACGTAAAAAAAAAAATTATTGCCATAAAATATCTGGCTTGGAATCTACCTCTGAACTATAGAGGTTTGTCATAGGAGAACAAAACATATATGTATTTATATCAACATCAAGTATTATAGCATCGTATTTCACATGCCTCACTATTTTTGCTATTCCGTCCATCATTCTATGGACCCATGCTCTTCCTCGAGCTTATACACAATCACCTTTGAAACTCCCTCGACATTGAAAATCGAATCTGGGATCTCATTCTAGACATCATTGTTACTAGAATTCTATGTTTGCATCGCAACCTTCCTCGTATAGTAATACGACTCTCTCTTCATAAGAGGGAATAAATATTCAATAGGTAGATACTCTACTTAATTAGTCTATCAATGATAACCTATACACTACCACGACCCGATTAGTGGTACTCAATCTCACATCCATTCCAATACAACTGTCACGGTTGCAATCAGCTCATTACTCACAGAATCATTGTTGCATTACTATGGTCCACCACTGACCTACTGTCGTCATTCATTTCCCTTGGAATCTTAATAGCTAACCATACGGAGTCCATAACTGTCGTATCAAATTCTTCTAAGGAGTTAACATAATCACCTTTCATGATTCATGAAGAACACTCCAAACTCTGACGTACTTTCATGACATGAAGTAGATAAAATTGCAGAAGAGTTTCAATGAAAGCAACGATAGCAGGTTAATACCATTCTTACTCGTATGCCTTAAATAGAAGACTTAACTCAAGGGTTCGTCTAGTCCTTTTTGAAACATGGTCCTGGCTTATCTCAAGATAGTATCTTCTGAGATAGATAGCCCGCTCATGGCAATTACACGAATTAAACATTTACCAACTACTATTACGGTTGGGTATTGCACAGTCATCAGAAGGAATGTCAATCTTCCAAACTATAATACAACCTTCATAGCTTTAACCATCATCACTGTATTCCTTTGGCACAAGCGCCTATAATTATCCTCTTACCTTTAAAGTGTCGGCCACCTCTTTGGCCTTTCTTGATAGTAAAATTTCCTTACAGTCAATGTCATTTTAACCACCTCCAAATAAATTTTCTACTTCATTTCAATCACTGTTTATGTGAAGATGTTTTCCTTAAAATCTGGTGAGTAAAAAAAAATATCACCATTTTTCCATAAGTTATTGCCTCGGTCTTTAGAGGTTAATCACTGTCATGACTGACTCTCAATCATACTTAGAACATCTTTTATCTTAAGTCCTAATTGCCCTGAACAATTTCGACCATTACTGGTTCGATCCATACTTTCTCGTGGTTTAACACGTGCCCACCTGGCATTATTATAATTACGCCATATTTCCTTTATCCACATTTCTATTCTTGAGAATTTTGAATATTACCTTTCTCCTCGTAAAACCTCTAAGGTTATCCTTGAATCGTTCCTCCTGTATTCCCTAGATACAAGGCATATCAAAATACCATTTACTAATACTAAAACCATTGTCTATATACTTCTGAAAATTTCTCCACTGATTCTTAAAGGTTGTTATTACCTTAATCCTTCCCAATTCATACTGTCAAAACTCATACTATCCCTATTAAGGGTGAAATGCCAACCTTTATGCATTCCCCTTAGGATTCATTTTAAGTTACCGATGTTCTATCCTTAATTCTATCTTTAAAAAGGTACATGCATCCTTCCATGGATAAATCAAGTCATATATCCCTGATAAGGGTGTCTTATTCAATCATTCCCACCTCGATAGTATATGCCTAATTTCATAATAACATCTGTATACAAAATGAGCTCAATCAATTATGGCCTTCAAAAGATAACAACAGTTATCCGATTTTCTTTCCTGATTTGGTAATGATCACATGGATGTTCTGGACGATATTGGTCGTGTTCAACGTGAACTTCTTCTTAATAAATCCTTATTTACTTTTGTTGTTTATCTCAACAGTCATCTCAATGTTGGGATATCTTTCATACCTGGCGTCTCCCTTTCTGGGTATCATGCCCCTGGTCTTACACTTCACATTCTTGAAGGTCACTTCCTTCATCCAATTTTCTTAATTTCTTACTTTCTTGTCTCCTCAGTCTATCCGCGTCTCATTATTTATCCTTCGAATTATCTCAAGGTTTCCCCGAATCCTCCCAACTTAAAGGGGATAAAATATATGTATCTCTTATGCCCTCAACCATCAATTTTAACTCATGGTGAATCACCCTCATCCTGACGAATGCATACTTTTCTATTTCTATTGCTACGAGTCTTTAGGGTTTCCTCATACCCAACTCCCTTATCATTCCTCAAACTCTATTGCCTTTATATTCCTTTCCACTTCAAGTTCTTTTTATTTTCCTTTCTCTTATCATTATTTCATGAACCAACACAACATAAGCATTGATTTCAAACATCCCGTCATTCTGGATTCGTGCCCTTCAGAACGAATCTTGACAACTTTTACAACTTAGATTCACAATTCATCATACTCGTCTGCCTTTGTTCTGGCTCTAAAGCTTTTACACTATCTCCATAACCTTGGGAAGTACTTTCCTGAAAACAATTGACTGAACTTAAATCAGTTTATTATAATCTCTTGCTCCGTGCCTCCTTGGCCTTTCACCAGTGGGTGGTCTCTCTCTTAGGAGGGTAAGTGACAAAAACACTCTTTTGTGATTCGTCAATCATTTAGAATCTCAAATGATTCCTCTATTTCCTTTAGCCAGGCTCTTGCCTCGGCTGGGTCAGCTTGTTCCTTGGAACTCTGAGAGCTTAGTGACTTAAAGGTCCTGAAAGAATTTCTCACCGCATTGTTTCCTCTGGGTGGTGGTTGGGGATAATAGTCTATGTTCTTTCTAGAAAGGTCCATAAATTTTCGTATAGGAGTACCATCTCGGGTCTCCTTTCCTTACTCGACTTCTGTTTCCTTAGTCTGAACATTGCCTCCTCCTCCCCATAATCGGGGTCATCCTACCTATTTTAAATCCTCATTTTTCACTTCATTATATTATGGGTTCCTTCTTTCTTAATAGCGTCCTCCCTGACTATCAGATTCAGGGTTTGCCCTAACTCTTATTCCTCAAACTAGCTTTCATCTAAGATTTCATCTTTAGGCTCTTGAATATTTGGAACCCAAATTCTGTAGGAATACCTTATTATTCCTTTATCATCTTTCTCGGTATTAATCTTTTATCTAATTGTTGGCTCTCTGCCTTCATTCATCACTTTTTCTGGCACAATATTTTCTCTTCCGATAATTCGGACCGTATTGCAATCTCAAACATCTTTTCGGTACCGGCTCCGGTTACCTTCACTTCTATTTCCATTTTCTCAAAATCTCTTATAAACTCTCCAAAAGACATTATCATCTTGAGTCTCTCCTTTTTACTAAGGGCATCAACCACCATATTGGCTTTCCCTGAATGATAAAGAATCTCCCAATCATAATACTTGATTAGCTCTAACCACCTCATTTGGCGCATGTTGAGCTCTTTCTGCGTGAAAATGTACTAGAGCACTTATGGCTTGTGTAAATCTCGCACTTTTCTCCATACAAGTAGTGCCTCCAATCTTTAGGGCAAAACTATTGCCACGAGCCCAAGCTCATGGGTGGGGATATCGAATTTTATATTCCCTTAATTGTCTTGACGCGTACGCGATTACCTTGCTGTGTTGTATAAGAAGCACCCTAATTCCTTATGCGAAGCGTCACTACACTTCACAAAATCTCATTTTCCATCCGGCAACGCCAACATAGGGAACGTCACCAACCTTTACTTCGGTTCTTAAAAGTTCTCGCATTTCTCTGTCCATTCAAACTTCTCAGTCTTACAAGTAAGCCGCGTTAAAGGGGCTACTATCTTTACAAACTTGAACGAACCTCCGGTAGTGATCGACCAATCCTACCTCTGGTAGTCGACCTAACCATGGTCATCAATTCATCAGTGGTCCTTTATTCATTCTTGTCAGGATCCTCCATGGGATCCTCTTCAGCAACTGTCCCTTCTAGGACAATATCCTCAACCGCTACATCCTCAATATGAACATCATCCGATCCCGCGTTAGGACACTCTATCGGATCCATAATCTGATCTCCAATAAGTAATAACACATCATCGCGCTGTTACTCCTCAACCTCAGGGGAGTCCCGCTACCATATACGATAACGAACTACGCTTCTATCACGATATTTATAAGGGTTCCCATAAGGGTTTTAACTGTCAGTACTACGTTAGGTAGCCCGACTATGAACTTGGCAAGAGTTCTTATTATCTTAGTTATTATCTTAACGTCACATCATCTCTGAGGTTTATAACGCTTAGCTCTGATACCATTTCTGTAACACCCCCAAATCCGGGGTCGGGGATCCGGGTTGTCACGAGTTCCATTTCCCTTAATAACACCCAATCTTAATAAATAATCAACTACTCTGTACTGTGACCCCACAATAAACACACACACCACAAGTTATAGTCTCAGAGATGAATATCCAAAAATAATCACAAGTCATTTTATTCCACAATTATATGCCAATACACCTTAAACATGTTTTTTAATAAATTTACATTTATTTGCCATTATTACAATTCATAAATATACATAATCTGATACATCAAAAGTTGAAAGCCTAGCCTATTGGTAGTTCCTACCTCAGCTACAACGACATCAACGCCTATAGGAAACTGCAGAACGTTTCCTATCCGCTCGCGAATTGGGAGCTTGGTCCTGTTCATCTTGTCTATCTGATGTTGTGTGATGAAAGAAGAAAGCAAGGGTGAGCAGCAAGCCCACCAAAATAATATGTATAATGATTAACAATATATGAGCCTTCTCATAGTACTCATGAAAGTCTTGGTCAAAAGAAATGAACCAAGTTGATATCTTAATGCGATGAAGTTGCAAAATATTCAGTATATATATACATATATACTTTTCAAAATATTGGAAGTCCTCTTCCATGCATAATATACACAGAGTTCCAGTTTATAACTGTATAAAAATAAATATCGTTGCAAGGTGATCTCATATATCTAACCTTGTCTCAACGTTTTTATGAAGGTCTTTGATATGCATAAGATAATCATTTACTAGATATAAGTTTAAAAGATGAAGTTACAAGATACTCCAATATACTTGTATCTTTTCCAAATACTACTTGAACTACCACCGTTCAAGTTATAATGAGCTTTCAAAAGTTCATCACATAGATGAGACTACAAGACAAGATTTGAATAGATTCAATCTTTGAATATCATTATAAATAATGAAGTTACGAGATACTTCATTACGTCCCGATATATATATACACCTATATATATACATACATTTCCTGAAAACCTCTGTCATGTAAAGTATGAACATAATTGTAATATCCAATAAATTTGGAAAGGAAAGAATTTTGGCATAAACCTGATATCTTGCTGATCAGGCAAAGATACCAATAAGTAACCTTTTCTACTAGTAGATGGACGAATTCCCCACTGGTCATCACCCTGGTCGCAATAGGACCTTATGCTGGACTGCCACTCAGCCACTTATGCATTTGATGGACTCCCACTGAGCCACTTACACTATCATGGACGCCCACTGAGCCCATGTTGCTTATGCCGACTCGATAGATGGACTTACTTCCCGAACGTTGGGTAAGTAATCAATTCATTTACCAAAACTGCAACCTTGTTGCGAATATAAAATACACCATAGAGCCAGATCCCTCTAGTTTTGAGCGAGTATTTAAATCCCCTTTAAAAGGAAGATCTTAAATATATAAAAAAGAGTTTTGGGATCCGCTCTAACTTTTAAAATCATTTTAAAGACTCGAAAACACTTTAAAGAGTGTTTGGAGTAATGCTGATTTAATGAAGTAAATCAGTCCCAATATATTTAGAAAATATCTGAATATTATTATTTAAATAATATTCCCATAAAGAATAATCTTTATACAAATAATTGAAGTAGAAGTTGTGAGACTTATACTTGAAATGAGTATTAAATAACCAAAGATATACTTATACGAAAGTACTATCTTTATTTGAATAATCGAAAATAAGTTTGATTATCGAAACATTATTCTTTAATAAAATAAAGAATATTATTAAATAATAAGCGGAGTCATAATACCTTGAATGAATATTATAAATAATATTCATTAAATAAAATAACGGAGTCATACATCCTCAAATGAATATTCAATTAATAATCATTAATAATATAACTGAGTCATAAGCCCTCGAATGAATATTCGAAATAATATTCAATAATAAAATAAAGGAGTCATAAGTCCTCAGATGAATATTCGAAATAATATTCAATAATAAAATAAAGTTAAAGTTATCGAATAAACCTTATTCAATTAATAGTTTTGAAAACTATAACCATATATATATAAAAATATATATATATTATACTCGGGAACATCGACTCCTGGTTTAGAAATATGTTCACCTTTTGATCCTCTATACTAAGGATAAACTCAATACCGCTTATCTCTAGCATAGGTATTATGCAACTGTAAGCATTTGAAATCAACAGATAGATATCAAGATTATGAAACAGACATGCACATATACCATATCAGCATGCCACAATATATCGCAAGATTTGCTAATAACAATCATGCACTTATCACAAGATAATGCATATACATATATACATCACAACAACAGTATAACGGGTAGAAAACTTGCCTGAGCGACTGGGGGTTACGAATGGCTCGGGACGAGTCTGGTAACCTATAAGCAACAAGTAAGTTGGAATTAAACCAAAGTCACTTGTAAATCTATACTCTAACCAACTCAGACTCTAACGCTCGTTTTGCGCTTACTGATTCTCTTAAGTCACTCGAGTACCCTCGGCTCCACCATTTTTAATAATTTAACCATTACGAGTTTTAAGGCGATTCCTTCGCGAGCGTCTTACCAACTGCCTATTACACCTTACATAAATGTTTTATACTTCAATTAGTCCTTTAAGGTCTTTAACCTATGTTTCAAAGTAAGGCGAGGGGTAAGGGTTCGTTCGCGAAATATCGTTACTTAAAACGGCCGTTTCTCCTAAACCGTTCATCGGAATCAAACGAACCACATATCAAAACGAAGCTCGTAACATGAACTATCTAAACATGGCAATGGTCAAAACCTAGCAGTGAGTTCAAGCGTTCTGATGTTAAGAACAAAAAAACAGTCTACGGTAAATCGGGCATTACGACGGCTATATTTACGCGATTTCCCAAATTTATACCATTCAAAATCCACCACAATTCAACCCCAATTCACAATCCAATCAAAACTCCATCCAAACTACATCATAACAGCCCCAACACTCAACATTAACAATTTATACTTATTCCCCACATGAACTAAAAGCTTTACTTAGGTTCTTTAACTAATTATCAAGATTTACAACTCCAAAAATACCACCAAACCAACTAATCTCTACAAACTCAACCAAACATTAAACAAACACGCATCATGCTTCACATATACTATATCAAACATATTCATTCCTAATTACTCAAAACTAAAGCTAGGGTTTGGATTTCATACCTTCCTTGGAGAGTGGAGAATCAAGAGAATGACTTGGAATCACCCTTAAAGTCCTTATCCAAGCTTAATCTAAACAAAACTTCAAGAACACAAATTTTAGTTCTTGAAAAACACTATTCACCATCTTCTTCCATGATTTATAGAAAAAGATTGGCTTGGAATTAGAATCTTAAACTTATAGGAAGTATGTAACTATCCATGGGGAAGCTTAGATAAATACCTTGCTAAATAGTAAGTGGTGGAGCTTGGATCTTCATTTAGTTAAGAAAGAAGCCGAGAGCTTCATGAAGAAATGAAATATCTTTGTGTTTTGTGAGTTGTTTGCTTGGTTACTAGCTTTTGATTTTGGTAAATTACCTTTTTAACCATGAAATTTGTGTGGTTATTAATCAACCACACCTCTCTTCCCTTATGTCATGCTTAGGTCATCCTCATGATGTCATCCTCCCCTCCTTGTCCTCTTCTCATTGGTTGGGTGACATCATCCTCTCTAATCCCTTTGATTAACTTCCTAATTGTTTGCCTAATGACCGCTGATCTGTTATACGGTTCGCTTAACTTTCGTTTTCGTTTATCGTTTGAGGGATCATACCCGGGATCTTATTACTTAGGTTCCCTTAACCTTTCTCAATATATTGTATTCCTTTTATGATCCTCTCTTATAATCCTTTAATTTAAATCCTTTTTATCCTGTTACCTTATACTCAATTCTTTCCGTATCTAGTGGATTTCCGGGAAAAATCAAAGTGTTCGGAATTTGGATTCTGACGATCTTTACATACACTTATATCCCATATAAAGTACTAATAAAATCTCAGAATATCCATACCAGAACCCCTACATAGTGTGGCATGAAAAGTTTTCTCATTCAGCATAATCTGCAAAATCACTACTCATAAGGGTTTCAAAAATTTCCAAAAATTGGGGTTATTACACGTGTGATATCAAGGTCATGATTCATAGACACATGTCCCCAAAACACGAGTAATAAAAGAAAAAGGCAATATATCTGCCTGTGGAACAAATTGTGTCATAATATTTCATATGACACTTAGCAATAGCCCTCCGCTGGATCGTCCGCCCTGGTCACTTACGCATTGATCCAATCTTAAAACCTTTTATTGAATAGGGGTCATAATAATTGACACCGAAAATAATTTTATTGTAACACCCCCAAATCCGGGGTCGGGGATCCGGGTTGTCACGAGTTCCATTTCCCTTAATAACACCCAATCTTAATAATTAATCAACTACTCTGTACTGTGACCCCACAATAAACACACACACCACAAGTTATAGTCTCAGAGATGAATATCCAAAAATAATCACAAGTCGCTTTATTCCACAATTATATGCCTAATACACCTTAAACAGGTTTCTGAATATATTTACATTTCTTTGCCATTATTACAATTCATAATATACATAAGTCTGGTACATCAAAAGTTGAAAGCCTAGCCTATTGGTAGCTCCTACCTCAGCTACAGCGACATCAACGCCTATAGGAAACTGCGGAACGTTTCCTATCCGCTCGCGAATTGGGAGCTTGGTCCTGTTCATCTTGCCTATCTGATGTTGTGTGATGAAAGAAGAAAGCAAGGGTGAGCAGCAAGCCCACCAAAATAATATTTATAATAACTTACAATATATGAGCATTCTCATAGTACTCAAGAAAGTCTTGGTTAAGAAGAAATGAACCAAGTTGATATCTTAATGCGATGAAGTCGCAAAATATTCAGTATATATATATACTTTTCAAAATATTGGAAGTCCTCTTCCATGCATAATACACACAGAGTTCCAGTGTATAACTGTATAAAAATACCGTTGCAAGGTGATCTCATATATCTTACCTTGTCTCAACGTTTTTCTGAAAATCTTTGTCATGCATAAGATAATCATTTACTCGATATAAGTTTAAAAGATGAAGTTACAAGATACTCCAATATACTTATATCTTTTCCAAATACTACTTGAACTACCACCGTTCAAGTTATAATTAGTTCAAAAGTTCATCACACTGATGAGACTACAAGATAAGACTTGAATAGATTCAATCTTTGAAATATTTTAAAGGAAATGAAGTTATGATATACTTCATTAAGTCCCGATATATATATACACCTATATATATACATACGTTTCCTGAAAACCTCTGTCATGTAAAGTATGAACAGAATTGCAATATCCAATAAATTTGGAAAGGAAAGAATTTTGGCATAAACCTGATATCTTGCTGATCAGGCAAAGATACCAATAAGTAACCTTTTCTACTAGTAGATGGACGAATTCCCCACTGGTCATCACCCTGGTCGCAATAGGACCTTATGCTGGACTGCCACTCAGCCACTTATGCATTTGATGGACTCCCACTGAGCCACTTACACTATCATGGACGCCCACTGAGCCCATGTTGCTTATGCCGACTCGATAGATGGACTTACTTCCTGAACATTGGGTAAGTAATCAATTCATTTACCAAAACTGTAACCTTATTGCGAATATAAAATATACCATAGAGCCGGATCCCTCAGGTTTTGAGCGATTATTTAAATCCCCTTTTTAAAAGGAAGATCTTAAATATAAAAATGAGTTTTGGGATCCGCTCTAACTTTTAAAAATCATTTTGAAGACTCGAAAACACTTTAAAGAGTGTTTGGAGTAATGCTGATTTAATGAACTAAATCAGTCCCAATATATTTAGAAAATGTCTGAATATTATTATTTAAATAATATTCCCATAAAGAATAATCTTTATACAAATAATTGAAGTAGAAGTTGTAAGACTTATACTTGAAATGAGTATTAAATAACCAAAGATATACTTATACGAAAGTAATATCTTTATTTGAATATCAAAAGTAAGTTTGATTATCGAACATTATTCTTAAATAAAATAAAGAATATTATAAAATAATAAGCGGAGTCATAATACCTCGAATGAATATTATAAATAATATTCATTAAATAAAATAAAGGAGTGAATACATCCTCAAATGACTATCCAATTAATAATCATTAAATAATATAAACTGAGTCATAAGCCCTCGAATGAATATTCGAAATAATATTTAATAATAAAATAAAGGAGTCATAAGTCCTCGGATGAATATTCGAAATAATATTCAATAATAAAATAAAGGAGTCATAAGTCCTCGGATGAATATTCGAAATAATATTCAATAATAATATAAATGAGTCATAAGTCCTCAGATGAATATTCGAAATAATATTCAATAATAAAATAAAGTTAAAGTTATCGAATAAACCTTATTCGATTAATAGTTTTGAAAACTATAACCATATATATATAAAAATATATATATTATACTCGGGAACATCGACTCCCGGTTTAGAAATATGTTCACCTTTTGATCCCCTATACTAAGGGTAAATTCAAATACCGCTTATCTCTAGCATAGGTATTATGCAACTGTAAGCATTTTAACCAACAGATATATAATCCAAGAATATGAAACAAGCATGCATATATACCATATCACATGCTACAATATATCGCAAGAATTTGCTAATAACAAATATGTATTTATCGCGGGATCATGCATATACACATATACATCACAACAACAGTATAACGGGTAGAAAACTTGCCTGAGTGCTCCCGGATAGACTTAAGCTTAGAGTGGGTCCGATAACCTATGAACAACAACATAAGTCGGAATTAAACCCCGGTCGCTTAAGAAACTAGACTTTAACCATTTAGAGTCCTAACAGTTCGCTTTCGCGCTTAACGATTCACTTAAGTCGCTCGAAAACTCTCGGCTCCACCATTTTTAATTAATTAACCATTAAGGGTTTTAAGGCGATTCTTTCGCGAGTGTCTTACCAACTGCCTAACACACTTAACATAAATGTTTCATACTTCAATTAGTCCTTTAAGGTCTTTAACCTATGTTTCAAAGTAAGGCGACGGGTAAGGGTTCGTTCGCGAAACGTCGTTACTTAAAACGGCCGTTTCTCCTAAACCGTTCATCAGAATCAAACGAACCACATATCAAAACGAAGCTCGTAACATGAACTATCTAAACATGGCAATGGTCAAAACGTAGCAGTGAGTTCAAGGGTTCTGATGTTAAGAACAAAAAAACAGTCTACGGTAAATCGGGCATTACGACGACTATATTTACGCGATTTCCCAAATTTATACCATTCCAAATCCACCACAATTCAACCCCAATTCACAGCCCAATCAAAACTCCATCCAAACTACATCATAACAGCCCTAACAACTCCACATTAACAATTTATACTTATTCCCGCATGAACTAAAAGCTTTACTTAGGTTCCTTAACTCATTATCAAGATTTACAACCCAAAAAATACCACAAAACCAACTAATCTCTACAAACTCAACCAAACTTTAAACAATCAAGCATCATGCTTCACATATACTATATCAATCATATTCATTCCTAATTACTCAAAACTAAAGCTAGGGTTTGGAGTTTATACCTTCCTTGGAGAGTGGAGAATCAAGAGAATGGCTTGGAATCACCCTTAAAGTCCTTATCCAAGCTTAATCTAAACAAAACTTCAAGAACACAAAATTTAGTTCTTAAAAAACACTATTCACCATCTTCTTCCATGATTTATAGAAAAAGATTGGCTTGGAATTAGAAGCTTAAACTTATAGGAAGTATGTAACTATCCATGGGGAAGCTTAGATAAATACCTTGCTAAATAGTAAGTGGTGGAGCTTGGATCTTCATTTTTTAAGAAAAGAAGCCGAGAGCTTCATGAAGAAATGGAGGAGTTTTTGTGTTTTTTTTGGTGAAAAATGAAATGTTTGCTTGGTTGGTTGAATTTTGAGTTGTTTTAGGTTAATTACTTAATTAACCTTGATTTTGTATGGTTAATATTCCACCATATTTCCTTCCTTCCCATGTCATGCTTATGTCATGCTATGATGTCATCTTTCCCTTCTTGTCCTCTTCTCATTGGTTGGGTGACATCATCCTTTCTAATCCCTTTGATTAACTTCCTAATTATTTGCCTAATGACCGCTGATCTGTTATACGGTTCGCTTAACTTTCGTTTTCGTTTATCGTTTGAGGGATCATACCCGGGATCTTATTACTTAGGTTCCCTTAACCTTTTTCAATATATTATATTCCTTTTATGATCCTCTCTTATAATCCTTTAATTTAAATCCTTTTTATCCTGTTACCTTATACTCAATTCTTTCCGTATCTAGTGGATTTCCGGGAAAAATCAAAGTGTTCGGAATTGGATTCTGACGATCTTTACATACACTTATATACCATATAGAGTACTAATAAAATCTCAGAATATCCATAAAAGAACCCCTCCCTAGTGTGGCATGAAAAGTTTTCTCATTCAGCAAAAACACTATTCATAAGGGTTTCAAAATTTCCAAAAATTGGGGTTATTACAGTCTCCCCTCCTTAAAAGGATTCCGTCCCGGAATCAGATAGAAAATGAATAGGGATACTCTCTTAGCATTGCACTTTCTAATTCTTGAGTAAATTTTCCCACATTGTGGTCCTATCACCAAACTCTGCCTAGTTTGATAACCCTTCTCCTAAGCACTTGTTCCTTTTTACTCTATAACCCTTCCTGGTTGCTCCATATAGGTTACGTCGGGTTGCATGTCTATGCGCTCATATGCCCCTATTTATCTGGTATCCGAATTACACTTTCTTAACATTGATACGTGGAACACGTTATGAACTCACTACAGGTTCGGGGGTAGGGCTAGCTCATATACTAACTCCCCAACACGTCTTAATATATCCAAGGATCCAACAAATTGTGGACTTAGCTTTCCTTTCTTTCCGAATCTCAACAATCCTTTCCAAGGGTTTTCAAGGGGATACCTTTAACAACATTAGGTCCCCTACTTCCTATTCTTTGTCCTTTCGTGTCAAATCAACATACTTCTTATGTCCATCTTGGGCTACTACCAGCCGTCCTCTGATTAAATCTATTATATCCCTGGTCCTTTGGACTACTGCGGGTCCGAGCATCTTGCGCTCTACAACTTCATCCTAACATAAGGGAGATCGACATTGTCTTCCCTCAAGGATCTCATAAGGCGATACCTCGATACTGACATACGATCGATTATCGTGAGATAACTTAATCCGCGTTAAGTGATCATTCCAAATTCTTTCAAGTTTATTGCACCAGGCTCTCATCATAGTTTCTAGCATTATAGCTTTTGCTTCTCACTACCCATTCTTTTCCAGTTCGTAATCGCTACAACCTTCCGTTCCTAATATTATACTGGTTATACTTCTACTCGTTAGCGTTCTATAACCTTTTAATAACCACGTCAACCTTAGTATCACGAATGTATTTCCATTCCGAATACCACCATAACTTTACTACTCCTTTTTCAGCTGTTTCTATTTTTGAAAGCTTGATCCATCATATAGAAGTAAAATAATTCATTGAGAGATCACTATGATCATGAACACTTGTTATATCGCATAGTTAGTACAGAAGGTGGCCAGCCTTTAGTACTTGACAAGCAATTAAACAATAGCTGGTATCCTACTCGGCTTCTATCACACAGATAGATAGTCATTCGTCAATACCTCCCCTTCTGGAAGGGTTGTTCTTCTCAACTTACATGAAATGAAAATGAGAGAAAAGAACGAATTGAAGAGAATTGTATATATATATAAAAAATATACTGCCACAAAATATCTGGCTTGGAACCTACCTCTGAATTATAGAGGTTTGTCATAGGAGAACAAAACATATATGTATTTATATCAACATCAAGTATTATAGCATCGTATTTCTCATGCCTAAATATTTTCGCTATCCCGTCCATCCTTCTATGGACCCATGCTCTTCCTCGAGCTTATACACAATCACCTTTGAAACTCCCTCGATATTGAAAATCGAACCTGGGATCTCATTCTAGACATCATCGTTACTAGAATTCTATGCTTGCACCGCAACCTTCCTCATATAGTCATACGACCCTCCATTGATAAGGAGGAATAAATATTCAATAGGTAGATACTCTACTTAATTAGTCTATTAATGATAACTTATACACTACCACGACCCGATTAGCGGTACTTAATCTCAACATCCATTCCAATACAACTCTCATGGTTGTAATTAGCTCATTACTCGCAGAATCATTGCTGCCTTACTATGGTCCACCACTGACCTACTGTCATCATTCACTTTCCATGAAATCTTAATAGCTAACCATATAGAGTCCATACATCTCGTATCTAATTCTTCTAAGGAGGTAACATGATCACCGTTCATGATTCATGAAGAACACTCCTGAACTTGACGTACTTACATGACATGAAGCAGATAAAATTGCAGAAGAGTTTCAGTCAAAGCAACGATAGCAGGTGAATACCACTCTTAATCATATGCCTTAATTAGAAGACTTAACTCAAGGGTTCGTCTAGTCCTTTTTGAAACATGGTCCTGGCTTATCTCAAGATAGTATCTTCTGAGATAGATAGCCCGCTCATGGCGATTACACGAATTAAACCTTTACCAACTACTATTACGGTTGGGTATTACACAGTCATCAGAAGGAATGTCAATCTTTCAAATCATAATACAACCTTCATAGCTTTAACCATCATCACTGTATTCCTTTGGCACAAGCGCCTATAATTATCCTCTTACCTTTAAAGTGTCGGCCACCTCTTTGGCCTTTCCTAATAGTAAAATTTCCTTACAGTCAATGTCATTTTAACCACCTCCAAATAAATTTTCTACCTCATTTCAATCACAGCTTATGTGAAGATGTTTTCCTTAAAATCTGATGAGTAAAAAAAAATATCACCATTTTTCCATAAGTTATTGCCTCAGTCTTTAGAGGTTAATCACTGTCATGACTGACTCTCAATCATACTTAGAACATCTTTTATCTTAAGTCCTAATTGCCCTGAACAATTTCGACCATTACTGGTTCGATCCATACTTTCTCGTGGTTTAACACGTGCCCCACTTGGCATCATTATAATTACGTCATATTTCCTTTATTAACATTTTTATTCTTGAGAATTTCGAATATTTCCTTTCTTCTTGTAAAACCTCTAAGGTTATCCTTCAATCGTTCCTCATGTATTCCCTAGATACAGGGCATATCAAAATACCATTTACTAATACTAGAACCATTGTCTATATACTTCTGAAAATTTCTCCACTGATCCTTAAAGGTTGTTATTACCTTAATCCTTTCCAATTCATACTGTCAAAACTCATACTATCCCTATTAAGGGTGAAATGCCAACCTTTATGCATTCCCATAGGATTCATTTTAAGTTACCGATGTTCTATCCTTAATTCCACCTTTAAAAAGGTACATGCATCCTTCCATGGATAAATCAAGTCATATATCCCTGATAAGGGGGTCTTATTCAATCATTCCCACCTCGATAGTAAATGCCTAATTTCATAATAACATCTGTATTAAAAAGGGGGTCAATCAATATGGCCTCCAAAAGATAACAACGGTTATCCGCTTGTCTTGCCTAGTTTGGTAACGATAACAAGGATGTTCTAGAAGATATTGGTCGTGTTCAACGTGAACTTCTTCTTAATAATTCCTTATTTACTTTTGTTGTTTATCTCAACAGTCACCTTAATGTTGGGATACCTTTCATACCTGGCGTCTCCCTTTCTGGGTATCAAGCCACCGGTCTTACACTTCACATTCTTGAAGGTCGCTTCCTTCATCCAATTTTCCTACTTTCTTATTTTCTTGTCTCCTTAGTCTATCCGCGTCTCATTATTTATCCTTCGAACTATCTCAAGGTTTCCTCGAATGCTCCCTAACTTACAGGGGATAAAATATATGTATCTCTTATGCCCTCAACCATCAATTTTAACTCATGGTGAATCATCCTTATCCTGACGAATGCATACTTTCTATTTCTATTGCTACGAGTCTTTAGGACTTCCTCATACCTAACTCCCTTATCATACCTCAAACTCTATTGCCTTTATATTCCTTTCCACTTCAGTTTCTTTCTATTTTCCTTTCTCTTATCATTATTTCATGAACCAACACAACATAAGCATTGATTTCAAACATCCCGTCATTCTGGATTCGTGTCCTCAGAACGAATCTTGACAACTTTTACAACTTAGATTCATAATTCATCATACTCGTCCGCCTTTGTTCTGGCTCTAAAGCTTTTACACTATCTCCATAACCTTGGGAAGTACTTTCCTGAAACAATTGACTGAACTTTAATCAGTTTATTATAATCTCTTGCTCCGTGCCTTCCTTGGTCTTTCACCAGCGGGTGGTCTCTCTCTTAGGAGGGTAAGTGACAAAAACAGTCTTTTGGGGTTCGTCAATCATTTAGAATCTCAAATGATTCCTCTATTTCCTTTAGCCAGGCCCTTGCCTCGGCTGAGCCAGCTTGGTCCTTGGAACTCTGAGAGCTTACCGACTTAAAGGTCCTGAAAGAATTTCTCACCGCATTGTTTCCTCAGGGTTGTGGTTGGGGATAATAGTCTAAGTTCTTTTTAGACAGATCCATGAATTGCCGTATAGGAGTACCGTCTCGGGTCTCCTTTCCTTACTCAACTTTCTGTTTCCTTAGTATGAAATGTTTCATCCTTCTCCCATACTTGGGGTTATCTTATACGTTAAAATCCTTGTTTTCCACTTCATTATGTTATGGGCTCCTTCTTTCTTAATGGCAACCTCCCTGACTATCACATTCGGGGTTGCCCTAAATCTTATTCCTCGAGCTATGGATTTCATCTAAGATCTAGTCCTTACGCTCTTAAACGTTTGGAACCCAAATTCTGTAGGAATACCTTGTTATTCCCTTATCATCTTTCTTGGTATTAATCTCTTCTCTAGTCATTGACTCTCTGCCTTCATTCATCACTTTTTCTTGGCACAATATGATCTTTTTCGATAATTCGAGCTGTATTGCAATCTCAAACAACATTTCGGTACCGGCTCCGGTTACCTTCACTTCTATTTCCATTTTCTCAAAATCTCTTATCAACTCTCCCAAAGACATTTTCATCTTGAGTCTCTCCTTTATACTAAGGGCATTAGCCACCATCTTGGCTTTCCCTGGATGATAAAGAATCTCATAATCGTAATCCTTGATTAGCTCTAACCACCCCCTCTGACGCATGTTGAGTTCTTTCTACGTGAAAATGCACTAGAGCACTTATGGCTTGTGTAAATCTCGCACTTCTCTCCATACAAGTAGGGCCTCCAATCTTTAGGGCAAAACTATTGCCACGAGCCCAAGCTCATGGGTGGGGATATCGAATTTTATATTCCCTTAATTGTCTTGACGCGTACGCGATTACCTTGTTGTGCTGTATAAGAAGCACCCTAATTCCTTATGCGAAGCGTCACTACACTTCACAAAATCTCATTTTCCATCCGGCAACGCCAACATAGGGAACGTTACCAACCTTTGCTTCGGTTCTTAAAAGTTGTTCTCATATTTCTCTGTCCATTCAACTTCTCAGTCTTACGAGTAAGCCGCGTTAAAGGGGGCTACTATCTTTACAAACTTGAACGAACCTCCGGTAGTGACCGACCAATCCTACCTCTGGTAGTCGACCTAACCATGGTCATCAATTCATCAGTGGTCCTTTATTCATTCTTGTCAGGATCCTCCATGGGATCCTCCTCAGCGACTATCCCTTCTAGGACAACATCCTCAACCGCTACATCCTCAATATGAACATCATCCGGTCCCGTGTTAGGACGCTCTATTGGATCCACAATCTGATCTCCAATAACTAATAAAACATCATCGCGTTATTGCTCCTCAACCTCAGGGTTCGGAGTCCCGCTACCATCTACGATAACGAACTACGCTTCTATCACGATATTTATAAGGGTTCCCATAAGGGTTTTAACTGTCAGTACTACGTTAGGTAGCCCGACTATGAACTTGGCAAGAGTTCTTATTATCTTAGTTATTATCTTAACGTCACATCATCTCTGAGGTTTATAACGCTTAGCTCTGATACCATTTCTGTAACACCCCCAAATCCGGGGTCGGGGATCCGGGTTGTCACGAGTTCCATTTCTCTTAATAACACCCAATCTTAATAATTAATCAACTACTCTGTACTGTGACCCCACAATAAACACACACACCACAAGTTATAGTCTCAGAGATGAATATCCAAAAATAATCACAAGTCGCTTTATTGCACAATTATATGCCAATACACCTTAAATAGGTTTCTGAATATATTTACATTTCTTTGCCATTATTACAATTCATAATATACATAAGTCTGGTACATCAAAAGTTGAAAGCCTAGCCTATTGGTAGCTCCTACCTCAGCTACAGCGACATCAACGCCTATAGGAAACTGCGGAACGTTTCCTATCCGCTCGCGAATTGGGAGCTTGGTCCTGTTCATCTTGCCTATCTGATGTTGTGTGATGAAAGAAGAAAGCAAGGGTGAGCAGCAAGCCCACCAAAATAATATTTATAATAACTTACAATATATGAGCATTCTCATAGTACTCAAGAAAGTCTTGGTTAAGAAGAAATGAACCAAGTTGATATCTTAATGCGATGAAGTCGCAAAATATTCAGTATATATATATATATATATACTTTTCAAAATATTGGAAGTCCTCTTCCATGCATAATACACACAGAGTTCCAGTGTATAACTGTATAAAAATACCGTTGCAAGGTGATCTCATATATCTTACCTTGTCTCAACGTTTTTCTGAAAATCTTTGTCATGCATAAGATAATCATTTACTCGATATAAGTTTAAAAGATGAAGTTACAAGATACTCCAATATACTTATATCTTTTCCAAATACTACTTGAACTACCACCATTCAAGTTATAATTAGTTCAAAAGTTCATCACACTGATGAGACTACAAGATAAGACTTGAATAGATTCAATCTTTGAAATATTTTGAAGGAAATGAAGTTATGATATACTTCATTAAGTCCCGATATATATATACACCTATATATATACATATGTTTCCTGAAAACCTCTGTCATGTAAAGTATGAACAGAATTGCAATATCCAATAAATTTGGAAAGGAAAGAATTTTGGCATAAACCTGATATCTTGCTGATCAGGCAAAGATACCAATAAGTAACCTTTTCTACTAGTAGATGGACGAATTCCCCACTGGTCATCACCCTGGTCGCAATAGGACCTTATGCTGGACTGCCACTCAGCCACTTATGCATTTGATGGACTCCACTGAGCCACTTACACTATCATGGACGCCCACTGAGCCCATGTTGCTTATGCCGACTCGATAGATGGACTTACTTCCCGAACGTTGGGTAAGTAATCAATTCATTTACCAAAACTGCAACCTTGTTGCGAATATAAAATACACCATAGAGCCGGATCCCTCTAGTTTTGAGCGAGTATTTAAATCCCCTTTAAAAGGAAGATCTTAAATATATAAAAAAGAGTTTTGGGATCCGCTCTAACTTTTAAAAATCATTTTGAAGACTCGAAAACACTTTAAAGAGTGTTTGGAGTAATGCTGATTTAATGAACTAAATCAGTCCCAATATATTTAGAAAATTTCTGAATATTATTATTTAAATAATATTCCCATAAAGAATAATCTTTATACAAATAATTGAAGTAGAAGTTGTAAGACTTATAATTGAAATGAGTATTAAATAACCAAAGATATACTTATACGAAAGTAATATCTTTATTTGAATATCAAAAGTAAGTTTGATTATCGAACATTATTCTTAAATAATGTCACACCCCCAACTAAAATAACAAAATAAATATAGCTATTACATCATTTTAATGAAGAATTCACAACTAAAATCCAAGATCTTGCAGTTTAGGGTTTGGAACAGCCCAACACTACCAACTATTACATCTGATTACAGATACCGAGTCCTCACACAACTATTATTACTTATTCTACCTGAGCTTGAACATAAGCATCAGCATCACAGGTCTTACGGGCAGTCTGCTTGAATCTAACCATAGCTGCTAGCTGTAATATAAGGGTAAAGCAAGAAGTGAGCCAAATGCTCAATAAGTGCTAACAGTACGACACAGAACATAAATTGAGATATACCTTTAAGAATGATAATGGAAAGACATAACCAAAGGTAACGAGAGATAAAAACTATGTGAGATGGCATCATTTTGCTTGCATCAAAACAATTTTAAAAAATCATGTCTTAATCAAAATCATTTTATGACGCTACGGATTACAGCCGGTGATCAGCCGCGAAGTAATCCCGAACCTCGCTGGGTTCTAAAACATTATTGGGAATCCCTAGGCAACTTTTAAGCCTAATATAAGTGTGGAAAGGACTCGCGTCTCAGTCCAGATCCACTATTCAAGAAAACATTTATCCCCCTTTGGGACTAAAAACCCACATTTTAATTATTTAAAAACTGATGCCGGTTTATGACAAAATCTCTTTTGACTGTAAACATTTTTATCAAGGGATTATAGATCAGCTCGAAACACGGGAAACAAGGTACTGAATATCAGAGCCATGATTCACAAAACTATTCTTTATTCAAGTAATTGAATGGTTTTCAAATATCAAGGATTGGACAAGAGGATTTAGTGAGACTAATGGATAATATGAAGGGTAATGCTAATTTGGGCTCAAAGCAATGGTTTCTTATCAAGGTTCAAGTGCTGGATCATCAAGAAGGTAAGCTTCAAGAATACTAAGGGTGTTAAGGTGTGAAGAATGATCTTTAACTCGGGACATATCAGAATTGTCAAGCTTTAGGATAAGAAAGAGGGTATCAATCAATGAGGAATCAAGCTGGTAAGTATCTGACTATCAGAATTCAAAGTAAGGTTCTATAGGGGTTCAAGTATCAGGATGAGATATTAATACTTAGGAAACATCAACATGTTAATCAAGGTGATCCATCAAGTAATATATCAATTCTTCTTTTTATCATGGCATTAAACAATCATGAAAGACTTTTGAACTACTTGCAATACGTACTCGAGGGTTCATGGCATCTCTATGTAACACAAAGATAAACAAAAGATACGCTTGATTTAAGTATGTCAAAATGACTCAGGATAATTGCATCGATATATATGAATTTGCAGTAAATACGAAGGTCAAGTTGAATCACTTGCCTTGAGATAGGCTGGTCTGGTCTGACTGGTAGGAGCAACAACTGGAGCTTCACTCGACTTTTATGGCAAGTTTTCCCTCGTCTCGAGATCCTACATAAATAATAATAATCCTCATTATAATATATTCTCACCAACCTAACCTATTTACAACTCGAAATTAAACACGGATGGCACTTAGGCCTATATGCACTTAATTTATATTCACTTTTAAATTATAATTGCACACACATAGCCACATATTCACATATCATATATTAACACCAAATAACACCATATATATCATAATGCAACACTAGGCTTGGATGATCTCGACTCGCGACTTAAGTCACTTGGTCGCTAAACTAGACAAGGTCTTCTAATTTCGGCTTTCTAACTCGATGTGCCTTTCCTAAATTATCCAAAACCTATTGACCCTCACTTGTGCCTTTTTCTCTACTGACCTTATACTATCTTACAACTATGGTGGTTGACCTAATACTCACTTTTAAGTGTTCTAAAACTATGTGGTAAGTGATAGTGCTCACTGGTGCAAATTTCAGAATGACGACTATGGTTTCTTGAGTACATTAGACATTCTTAAACTACAAGTTTTTCTTCAAAACTTTTACACAAGACTCTCCTGACCTAAGGGCATCTCACAAACTTGATGTGGCTCAAGGGCCTGGCTTGGGCCTTCTTGGGCCTAAGCTAAAAGTCCAAGGTTCCCCTGTTTTTCTGGGCAGAAAATGCCCTGACTTGAATTAACTTGTGACACATGGTTCTAGCTCATATCCTATGAACTATGGTTGGAAAAACTTCTCTGACATACCCTCTAACTAAGTCCCAATTGGTCCTAATGAGGGCCTACCCATGACATGGTCAAATCTCCCTCTTTCCAAGTTGCAACAAAACTGTCCCCTGCTGGACAGATTTTGTGATTCTACTTGTGCACCTAACCAAATGACATGCAAACCTCTAACCAACTCCTAAAACCTATTATATACTCCCAATACTAACTTCTGGTAGATTGGGCCTCAAAGTGCACACCAATGACATGGTCAAAACTCACTCTAAACCTCAGGGTGCTATACTGATTTTTCTGCAGAAACTATAACTCTCATTTTCCAAGGTTTTTGACTTGACAAACTCAACTAACAACAACTAAATACTTAAACCAAGACTTATACATGATATTCTACTGAACTAACTCCCTTTTTCTCAAAATAACCTTGGTGAGATCATCCTTACCTAAGGTACAATTATGGCAAAACAAAAGAGACTACTCTTCACAAATCACAAATCTTCATGCTTTTGAAACAACAAGATATATATATTTTTATAAAAGATAACCACGAATTATTACCATGAAACAAGAAGCATAAATCAATATTAACACATTATACCTACTGAAATTAAGGCTCACTAACAAAATCTTTCCAAATGATCAAAATCTTACAATATTCTAAGAGAAATCCTCATGCATGCATGCCTTCGGGTTTTTCAAACCAAAACAACATATTTTCTACATATATTCCATCTTAAAATTGACATGCAAGCCTAGCATAAAGTATACCTAGATGATCACTTAGCATGCAAGGAGTTTTATCAAATTTTCACTACAAAATTCAAGTCATTATCACATATACATGCAAAAATTGATCAAAACAATCAAGAATGATTTCAAGGACCATTTATTCGGCTCCCATATGGTCATGGCCGAATAAAATGGATGGAAATGGCCATTAAATCATGAAGAGTTTTCTTCTCAAGACTTGGCACTTATCCATTCATTGTAGTCCTCTCAAAAACAACCTTAAATCCATAAGAATCAAGATTGTATTTTGAGTTTCAACTAAAACCTTAACATGCAACTTTAAAACTTAAACTTTCTACTCAAAACTCTTTGGAATATATGTGATCATGGTATGGTAAGTAACATTTACTTGTGTAGAAGGTGGAAACTTGGTGGAGGAATGAAGAAAATGGGGAGGGGGTTGGTTTCGGCTAAAAAACCGAGAGAAGGAGGGGGAGGGCCGAGAGTGAGAGAGTCAGGAGGGTGGGAGGAGAAAGTGTGATGGTGAGTGGAGTGGATGATCACATCAATTGCTTGCTTTATGGTTTTTGATTTGGCAAATGTGAGTGGGAATGAGAATTGAAAAAGACTATCCCTCCACTTTTACTTGGTTTATTTTGCATGCAAGGGCAAAGAAGGAATTTGGCTAGAAAATTAAGAGTTAGTGGGGTTGGAATTGTCTATTTAGCCCTTTGAATTGAATAGGGAAGGATTTGCATGCAAGGACAACCATGTAATTTGATAATTATGACAACTAACATTTATAAAGATTTATTTTTATAAAATAAAATATAAGTTCAAAAATTATAAAATTTATATCATAAAATAACTTGGATTTTTAGAGACTTTATAAAATCATTTTCAAAATTTGTGAACAAAATTCCTTTTAAAAGAAAATTTTTCCAAAGCTTAGAATATTCCTTATAAATCAAAAAGAAAGAAATTAAATAAACTCTTGCTTTGAAAAATCATATACTACACAAAGCAAATTTATAACGCAGAAATTTTCACTCACTCTAGCGTACAATCATTGAATATATTTTCATTTGACTTAAATATTATACCAAATCCACAAATAATATTACATAAAATATCGGTCGTAACATCCTCTCCCCCTTAAGGGATTCTGTCCCCAGAATCTAAGAGAAAAGATGAGGATGCCGGGAACACATATCAGACTCTAACTCCCAAGTCGACTCTTCGACCTTAGGGTTCCTCCAAAGTACTTTTACTAACTTTACGGATTTATTTCTAAGACTCTTTACTTGCCAGTCGAGTATTTTAACCGGTTGCTCCACAAATGACAGGTCTGCCTGAATTTCTACAGGTTCATATTCTATCACATGGCTAGCGTCAGGACTGTACTTCTTAAGCAACGACACATGGAACACATTATGCACATGCCGATACTGAGGTGGTAAGGCCAACTCGTAGGCCACCTTTCCCACTTGACTCAAAATCTCAAAAGGACCTATGTATCTAGGTGCTAACTTCCCTTTCTTGCCAAATCTTATCAACCCTTTCCTAGGTGACACCTTCAGCAACACGGCTTCGCCAATTTGGAATTGAACATCCTTACGTGCTGGATCCGCATACTTCCTCTGTCTATCTTGAGCAGCAAGCAATCTTTTCTGAATTAACTTGACCGAGTCATGCAACTGTTGTACCAAATCCGAGCCGAGAATTCTTCCTTCTCCTACTTCATTCCAACTTGTTGGTGATCTACATTTTCGCCCGTACAAAGCTTCGTATGGTGGCATGCCGATACTGGAATGATAGCTGTTGTTGTAAGAGAATTCAATCAATGGCAAATGGTCGTCCCAACTTCCTGCAAAATCGATTGCACAACTGCGCAACATGTCTTCAATTGTTTGAATTGTTCTTTCACTCTGGCCATCCGTCTGTGGGTGGTACGCCGTGCTCATATTCAACTTCGTGCCAAGACACTCCTGAAATTGCTTCCAGAATCTTAAGTTAAATCGGGGATCTCTGTCTGAAACTATTGATACGGGTACTCCATGCCTTAGTACGATTTCGCGCACATACAAATGAACCAACTTGTCTAATGACGACTTCTCGTTTATTGGAAGGAAATGCGCCGACTTCGTAAGACGATCAACTATAACCCATATTGCGTCATGTCCGGATTTCGTTCGCGGTAGTCCTACTATAAAGTCCATAGCAATATTTTCCCATTTCCATTCTGGAATCTTCAGGGGCTGAATTAATCCGCTTGGTCGTTGATGTTCTGCCTTTACTTTTTGACAAGTATAGCACTTTGCAACCCATTCTGCCACGTCTCGCTTCATATTTGGCCACCAAAAGTTCTTCTTTAAGTCTCGATACATCTTGGTGCTTCCCGGGTGGATTGAAAATTTAGAATTGTGGGCTTCATGAAGGATCTCATTCTTTAATTCAGGTACATGGGGAATCCATATTCTGGATGAAAACCTTAGTATCCCTTGCTCATCCCTTTGAGTATTAATCTCCTCTCCAGATAACTGTTTCTTCTCTTTTTTCCATTACTTCCTCTTGACACTTCTTTATCTTTTCCACTAGTGTTGGCTAAAAGGTCATTGCACGACAAACTTCCGCAACTTTTCCATAAGCATAAAGTTCCAATTCCAATTTTTCGATTTCTCCAGTTAACTCTTTTGATGTTATCATCATATTCAATCTCTCCTTCCTACTCAGAGCATCGGCCACTACGTTCGCCTTTCCAGTATGGTAATTTATCGAGCAGTCATAGTCCTTGATCAATTCCAGCCATCTCCTCTGCCTCATATTGAGCTCTTTCTGAGTAAAAATGTACTTTAAACTCTTGTGATCCGTGTAGATTTCACACTTCTCTCCATAGAGGTAATGTCTCCAGATCTTGAGTGCGAACACTATAGCGGCTAGTTCCAAGTCATGCGTCGGGTACTTTAACTCATGCGGCTTCAACTGTCTTGACGCATATGCGATCACTTTACTGTGTTGCATCAACACACAACCCAAACCCTTATGTGAAGCATCGCTGAATATTACAAAATTCCCTTGATCATCTGGAAGTACCAACACCGGAGCTGTTACCAACTTCTGCTTTAATTCTTGAAAGCTATCTTCACATTCTGCACTCCATTCAAACTTTTGATTCTTTCTGGTTAACTTGGTCAATGGCGTGGCGATCTTTGAGAAATCCTTGACGAATCTTCTATAGTATCCAGCCAATCCTAGAAAACTTCGCACTTCCGTAGGAGTCTTTGGCCTCTCCCAATTCATAACTGCCTCAATCTTTGTCGGATCCACTTTAACTCCCTCATTTCCAATAACATGCCCCAAAAATTGAACTTCCTTTAACCAAAACTCACATTTGGTAAACTTGGCATACAACTTCTCTTGTCGGAGTATCTCCAATGCTATCCAGAGGTGCTTGCTTATGTTCTTCTTCCGACTTAGAATAAATAAGGATGTCATCAATGAATACCACGACAAATTTGTCCAAATACTTCTTAAATACCCGATTCATCAGATCCATAAATGCGGCCGGAGCGTTGGTCAATCCAAACGGCATTACTAGGAATTCATAATGCCCATATCTGGTCTTGAATGCGGTCTTAGGAATATCTTCTTCTTTGATCTTTAATTGATGGTATCCCGATCTCAAATCAATCTTCGAAAAGCATTTTGCTCCCTTCAACTGATCAAAAAGGTCATCTATCCTTGGTAGCGGGTAACGGTTCTTGATCGTCACCTTATTCAGCTCCCGGTAATCTAAGCATAGACGCACACTCCCATCTTTCTTCTTTACAAACAGAACAGGTGCTCCCCATGGCGACGTACTTGGTCGTATCACTCCTTTATCCAATAATTCTTGTAGCTGGCTCGCCAACTCTTTCATTTCTGCTGGTGCCATCCTATAGGGGGCCTTTGAAACTGGTTCCGTGCCTGGAGCAAGGTTGATCTCGAACTCAATTTGTCGATCTGGTGGTAAGCCTGGTAGCTCGTCGGGAAACACATCGGGAAACTCGCTAAGTACAGGAATATCTTCCATGCTGAGGCTGCCTCTCTCTGAATCCACTACATATGCTAGGAACGACTCACAACCTTTTCTAAGCAACTTCTTAGCCTGAACGATTGTAAGAAATAGTTGCTCTTGCCTCTGCCCCTTAAATATTACCTTCTCTCCACTCTTCATCTTTAAATACACTCTCTTGGTCTTACAATTAATCTGAGCGCTATTCTCCATTCCTAAAATTATATCAAACTCTCCCAACTTGAAGAGTATCAAGTCGGCTGAAAACTTATATCCCGAAATATCGATCTCACACTTTGGACAAAATTGTTTCACAGGAATCTTCTCTTGGTTTGCAATTACCACATTTACTACCTCACTCATAACCGTTTTATCACATTGGAGCTTATCAACAAAAGATTCTGATATGAAAGATCTTGTTGCTCCCGAATCAATCAATACTTTAGCCTTGACATTATTGAGTAAAAGTGTACCTGCTATCACCTCAGAATTCTGAACAGCATCTTTCATCTTTAGATCAAATGTCCTTGCTGTTGCTTGCGGGGTTGGTGCGGGTGGTGGAGGTAATGCCAATACCTCAGCTGGCACGCTTGTACTGGTACTTGCCACGTTCATCAGAGCTTTGACTGGTCCTGTTGCCTTACACTCCCTAGCCATGTGTCCAGTCTTCCCATATTTGTAGCACGTAACTCCTGGCTTCGGCATCTTGCACTCATTTGACAAATGTCCCTTCTGATTGCACCTATAACAGGTCATACTCAGCTTATTGCATACTCCGGGGTGCCTTCTTCCACAGTGCTTGCATTCCGGTCTCTGGAACCTGTTTTCTCCAACTTGCCCTTGGCTTGCCTGGTGGTTCCCTTTTGATTCTTGCCTTTTTCCCAAATTTCCCTTCTTTTGAAAATTTCCGCCCTTCTGGAAGCCAATCCTCTTTACATTCCGATCTTGCGTACTTCCAGCTTCAGACTTTTCTCCATAAAACGGAACCTTCCTCTTCTTGTTATCCCTCTCTTTCCTTGACTGCATCCCATTATTTTCAATCAGAGCAGCTTTCTGTACTACTCCCGCATAAGTTTCAAGCTCAAACATAGCAACCCTATCTCTGATCCAAGGCTCCAATCCTTGCTGAAATTTCTTTGCTTTTTCCTCCTCAGTGCTGGTATACTTTGTCACAAACCTTGACAACTCAGTGAACTTCTTCTCATACTCCAATACAGTCATATTCCCTTGCTTCATCTCCAGAAATTTTAGCTCCATCTGATTCTGCATGTACTTAGGGTAATACTTGTCCAGAAATAACTTTTTAAATCTCTCCCAAGAAACCTGCTGAGTGACTTCCATAGCCTTTACTGATTCCCACCAATAGATGACTTCTCCCTTCAAGAAGTAAGTAGCATACGGCGTCTTCTGATCGTCTCCTAACTGCACCAACTCAAAAGCCCTTTCCATCTCCTTGATCCATGTGTTAGCTATCACTGGATCAGTGGTATCATAAAATACAGGTGGATTCACATTCTGAAAAGCCTTGAAAGTGACAATTTGTCTAGGTGGTACTGGTGGTTCAGGTGGTTGGTGTGGCTCACGGTTATCTTGGTTTTCAATTCGTTGTTGAAGAGTTAGTTGTTGTTGAGCTATAGCATTGGTTTGCTGTTGCAAGGTTTCCAGTAGTCGAAGAATATTTGGGTCTGTGGTGAAGGTGGTTGTTGGGTTCTTCTTTTTGGGAGGCATGATCTGAAATAAGAGTTGTGTCAAAACAGATATGAATGATAAAATGATTTGAGGGTATCGCATGGCATTCTCATTTACATATGGGGTCAAGTTTCCAAATTAAGCAGATATGATGATAAAAACATAAAATAACAATTGAGAGCAAATGGAACAATAGCACATAATTATTGAAATTTTAAAGGTCACAGTACATAAGATTGGAACATAGTCTGATTCTAGGATTAACAGGCTTATTTAAAGGAAAAACGGAAATAACTGGGGATTCCATAGAGTCTGATAGTACAACAACATGAAAGGTAAATGGAAAGAACTAAGGCTCCACTCCATCTGAACGGGGCTTGGTAGTCTTTTTCTCTCGAAGCGTCTTCACAATGTTTTGGAGCTCATCTGCCACCATCTGAATGACATACTGGCTGGTACGGTCCCGGTGCGCTGGCATCTCCTCAAGCTTAGTGTTGACGTACCGAACCAAGGTCTCAAGTCTCGCAGTCATCTGCTCCTTGGGCTTCCCTTCGTAGTTTCGGCTGTCCGGATACACGTTCTTCAGTCTGTCTATCAGTCGGTCGTACTTGCCCTGAAGCATGTCGAACTCGCGCCTCAACTCAGCATACACGGAGAAAGCAATAGTGTCGCCCGACCCAGAGGATGACGAGGAATGCGCCCTTTGCTGACAACCAATAAGAGGAGTATTAATAATAATTTACTTCACCTACTCTCTCGCGTAATATCTATAACCTACACACAAATCCTATAACCTATTTGGGCTGTCCAGGGACTCTAAACCGTAGCTCTGATACCAAAACCTGTCACACCCCCAACTAAAATAACAAAATAAATATAGCTATTACATCATTTTAATGAAGAATTCACAACTAAAATCCAAGATCTTGCAGTTTAGGGTTTGGAACAGCCCAACACTACCAACTATTACATCTGATTACAGATACCGAGTCCTCACACAACTATTATTACTTATTCTACCTGAGCTTGAACATAAGCATCAGCATCACAGGTCTTATGGACAGTCTGCTTGAATCTAACCATAGCTGCTAGCTGTAATATAAGGGTAAAGCAAGAAGTGAGCCAAATGCTCAACAAGTGCTAATAGTACGACACAGAACATAAATTGAGATATACCTTTAAGAATGATAATGGAAAGACATAACCAAAGGTAACGAGAGATAAAAACTATGTGAGATGGCATCATTTTGCTTGCATCAAAACAATTTTAAAAAATCATGTCTTAATCAAAATCATTTTATGACACTACGGATTACAGCCGGTGATCAGCCGCGAAGTAATCCCGAACCTCGTTGGGTTCTAAAACATTATTGGGAATCCCTAGGCAACTTTTAAGCCTAATATAAGTGTGGAAAGGACTCGCGTCTCAGTCCAGATCCACTATTCAAGAAAACATTTATCCCCCTTTGGGACTAAAAACCCACATTTTAATTATTTAAAAACTGATGCCGGTTTATGACAAAATCTCTTTTGACTGTAAACATTTTTATCAAGGGATTATAGATCAGCTCGAAACACGGGAAACAAGGTACTGAATATCAGAGCCATGATTCACAAAACTATTCTTTATTCATGTAATTGAATGGTTTTCAAATATCAAGGATTGGACAAGAGGATTTAGTGAGACTAATGGATAATATGAAGGGTAATGCTAATTTGGGCTCAAAGCAATGGTTTCTCATCAAGGTTCAAGTGCTGGATCATCAAGAAGGTAAGCTTCAAGAATACTAAGGGTGTTAAGGTGTGAAGAATGATCTTTAACTCGGGACATATCAGAATTGTCAAGCTTTAGGATAAGAAAGAGGGTATCAATCAATGAGGAATCAAGCTGTTAAGTATCTGACTATCAGAATTCAAAGTAAGGTTCTATAGGGGTTTAAGTATCAGGATGAGATATTAATACTTAGGAAACATCAACATGTTAATCAAGGTGATCCATCAAGTAATATATCAATTCTTCTTTTTATCATGGCATTAAACAATCATGAAAGACTTTTGAACTACTTGCAATACGTACTCGAGGGTTCATGGCATCTCTATGTAACTCAAAGATAAACAAAAGATACGCTTAAATTAAGTATGTCAAAATGACTCAGGATAATTGCATCGATATATATGAATTTACAGTAAATACGAAGGTCAAGTTGAATCACTTGCCTTGAGATAGGATGGTCTGGTCTGACTGGTAGGAGCAACAACTGGAGCTTCACTCGACTTTTATGGCAAGTTTTCCCTCGTCTCGAGATCCTACATAAATAATAATAATCCTCATTATAATATATTCTCACCAACCTAACCTATTTACAACTCGAAATTAAACACGAATGGCACTTAGGCCTATATGCACTTAATTTATATTCACTTTTAAATTATAATTGCACACACATAGACACATATTCACATATCATATATTAACACCAAATAACACCATATATATCATAATGCAACACTAGGCTTGGATGATCTCGACTCGCGACTTAAGTCACTTGGTCGCTAAACTAGACAAGGTCTTCTAATTTCGGCTTTCTAACTCGATGTGCCTTTCCTAAATTATCCAAAACCTATTGACCCTCACTTGTGCCTTTTTCTCTACTGACCTTATAATATCTTACAACTATGGTGGTTGACCTAATACTCACTTTTAAGTGTTCTAAAACTATGTGGTAAGTGATAGTGCTCACTGGTGCAAATTTCAGAATGACGACTATGGTTTCTTGAGTACATTAGACATTCTTAAACTACAAGTTTTTCTTCAAAACTTTTACACAAGACTCTCCTGACCTAAGGGCATCTCACAAACTTGATGTGGCTCAAGGGCCTGGCTTGGGCCTTCTTGGGCCTAAGCTAAAAGTCCAAGGTTCCCCTGTTTTTCTGGGCAGAAAATGCCCTCACTTGAATTAACTTGTGACACATGGTTCTAGCTCATATCCTATGAACTATGGTTGGAAAAACTTCTCTGACATACCCTCTAACTAAGGCCCAATTGGGCCTAATGAGGTCCTACCCATGACATGGTCAAATCTCCCTCTTTCCAAGTTGCAACAAAACTGTCCCCTGCTGGACATATTTTGTGATTCTACTTGTGCACCTAACCAAATGACATGCAAACCTCTAACCAACTCCTAAAACCTATTATATACTCCCAATACTAACTTCTGGTAGCTTGGGCCTCAAAGTGCACACCAATGACATGGTCAAAACTCACTCTAAACCTCAGGGTGCTATACTGATTTTTCTGCAGAAACTATAACTCTCATTTTCCAAGGTTTTTGACTTGACAAACTCAACTAACAACAACTAAATACTTAAACCAAGACTTATACATGGTATTCTACTGAACTAACTCCCTTTTTCTCAAAATAACCTTGGTGAGATCATCCTTACCTAAGGTACAATTATGGCAAAACAAAAGAGACTACTCTTCACAAATCACAAATCTTCATGCTTTTGAAACAACAAGATATATATTTTTATAAAAGATAACCACGAATTATTACCATGCAACAAGAAGCATAAATCAATATTAACACATTATACCTACTGAAATTAAGGCTCACTAACAAAATCTTTCCAAATGATCAAAATCTTATAACATTCTAAGAGAAATCCTCATGCATGCATGCCTTCGGGTTTTTCAAACCAAAACAACATATTTTCTACATATATTCCATCTTAAAATTGACATGCAAGCCTAGCATAAAGTATACCTAGATGATCACTTAGCATGCAAGGAGTTTTATCAAATTTTCACTACAAAATTCAAGTCATTATCACATATACATGCAAAAATTGATCAAAACAATCAAGAATGATTTCAAGGACCATTTATTCGGCTCCCATATGGTCATGGCCGAATAAAATGGATGGAAATGGCCATTAAATCATGAAGAGTTTTCTTCTCAAGACTTGGCACTTATCCATTTATTGTAGTCCTCTCAAAAACAACCTTAAATCCATAAGAATCAAGATTGTATTTTGAGTTTCAACTAAAACCTTAACATGCAACTTTAAAACTTAAACTTTCTACTCAAAACTCTTTGGAATATATGTGATCATGGTATGGTAAGTAACATTTACTTGTGTAGAAGGTGGAAACTTGGTGGAGGAATGAAGAAAATGGGGAGGGGGTTGGTTTCGGCTAAAAAACCGAGAGAAGGAGGGGGAGGGCCGAGAGTGAGAGAGTGAGGAGGGTGGGAGGAGAAAGTGTGATGGTGAGTGGAGTGGATGATCACATCAATTGCTTGCTTTATGGTTTTTGATTTGGCAAATGTGAGTGGGAATGAGAATTGACAAGACTATCCCTCCACTTTTACTTGGTTTATTTTGCATGCAAGGGCAAAGAAGGAATTTGGCTAGAAAATTAAGAGTTAGTGGGGTTGGAATTGTCTCTTTAGCCCTTTGAATTGAATAGGGAAGGATTTGCATGCAAGGACAACCATGTAATTTGATAATTATGACAACTAATTTATAAAGATTTATTTTTATAAAATAAAATACAAGTTCAAAAATTATAAAATTTATATCATAAAATAACTTGGATTTTTAGAGACTTTATAAAATCATTTTCAAAATTTGTGAACAAAATTCCTTTTAAAAGAAAATTTTTCCAAAGCTTAGAATATTCCTTATAAATCAAAAATAAAGAAATTAAATAAACTCTTGCTTTGAAAAATCATATACTATACAAAGCAAATTTATAACGCAGAAATTTTCACTCACTCTAGCGTACAATCATTGAATATATTTTCATTTGACTTAAATATTATACCAAATCCACAAATAATATTACATAAAATGTCGGTCGTAACAAATAAAATAAAGAATATTATAAAATAATAAGCGGAGTCATAATACCTCGAATGAATATTATAAATAATATTCATTAAATAAAATAAAGGAGTCAATACATCCTCAAATGACTATCCAATTAATAATCATTAAATAATATAAACTGAGTCATAAGCCCTCGAATGAATATTCGAAATAATATTCAATAATAAAATAAAGGAGTCATAAGTCCTCAGATGAATATTCGAAATAATATTCAATAATAAAATAAAGGAGTCATAAGTCCTCGGATGAATATTCGAAATAATATTCAATAATAATATAAAGGAGTCATAAGTCCTCGGATGAATATTCGAAATAATATTCAATAATAAAATAAAGTTAAAGTTATCGAATAAACCTTATTCGATTAATAGTTTTGAAAACTATAACCATATATATATAAAAATATATATATTATACTCGGGAACATCGACTCCCGGTTTAGAAATATGTTCACCTTTTGATCCCCTATACTAAGGGTAAATTCAAATACCGCTTATCTCTAGCATAGGTATTATGCAACTGTAAGCATTTTAACCAACATATATATAATCCAAGAATATGAAACAGGCATGCATATATACCATATCACATGCTACAATATATCGCAAGAATTTGCTAATAACAAATATGTATTTATCGCAGGATCATGCATATACACATATACATCACAACAACAGTATAACGGGTAGAAAACTTGCCTGAGTGCTCCCGGATAGACTTAAGCTTAGAGTGGGTCCGATAACCTATGAACACCAACATAAGTCGGAATTAAACCCCGGTCGCTTAAGAAACTAGACTTTAACCATTTAGAGTCCTAACGTTCGCTTTCGCGCTTAACGATTCACTTAAGTCACTCGAAAACTCTCGGCTCCACCATTTTTAATTAATTAACCATTAAGGGTTTTAAGGCGATTCTTTCACGAGTGTCTTACCAACTGCCTAACACACTTAACATAAATGTTTCATACTTCAATTAGTCCTTTAAGGTCTTTAACCTATGTTTCAAAGTAAGGCAAGGGGTAAGGGTTCGTTCGCGAAACGTCGTTACTTAAAACGGCCGTTTCTCCTAAACCGTTCATCAGAATCAAACGAACCACATATCAAAACGAAGCTCGTAACATGAACTATCTAAACATGGCAATGGTCAAAACGTAGCAGTGAGTTCAAGGGTTCTGATGTTAAGAACAAAAAAACAGTCTACGGTAAATCGGGCATTACGACGGCTATGTTTACGCGATTTCCCAAATTTATACCATTCCAAATCCACCACAATTCAACCCCAATTCACAGCCCAATCAAAACTCCATCCAAAATACATCATAACAGCCCCAACAACTCCACATTAACAATTTATACTTATTCCCGCATGAACTAAAAGCTTTACTTAGGTTCCTTAACTCATTATCAAGATTTACAACCCCAAAAAATACCACAAAACCAACTAATCTCTACAAACTCAACCAAACTTTAAACAATCAAGCATCATGCTTCACATATACTATATCAATCATATTCATTCCTAATTACTCAAAACTAAAGCTAGGGTTTGGAGTTTATACCTTCCTTGGATAGTGGAGAATCCAGAGAATGGCTTGGAATCACCCTTAAAGTCCTTATCCAAGCTTAATCTAAACAAAACTTCAAGAACACAAATTTTAGTTCTTGAAAAATACTATTCACCATCTTCTTCCATGTTTTATAGAAAAAGATTGGCTTGGAATTAGAAGCTTAAACTTATAGGAAGTATGTAACTATCCATGGGGAAGCTTAGATAAATACCTTGCTAAATAGTAAGTGGTGGAGCTTGGATCTTCATTTTTTAAGAAAAGAAGCCGAGAGCTTCATGAACAAATGGAGGAGTTTTTGTGTTTTATTTGGTGAAAAATGAAATGTTTGCTTGGTTGGTTGAATTTTGAGTTGTTTTAGGTTAATTACTTAATTAACCTTGATTTTGTGTGGTTAATATTCCACCACATTTCCTTCCTTCCCATGTCATGCTTATGTCATGCTATGATGTCATCTTTCCCTCCTTGTCCTCTTCTCATTGGTTGGGTGACATCATCCTCTCTAATCCCTTTGATTAACTTCCTAATTGTTTGCCTAATGACCGCTGATCTGTTATACGGTTCGCTTAACTTTCAGTTTTCGTTTATCGTTTGAGGGATCATACCCGGGATCTTATTACTTAGGTTCCCTTAACCTTTCTCAATATATTATATTCCTTTTATGATCCTCTCTTATAATCCTTTAATTTAAATCCTTTTTATCCTGTTACCTTATACTCAATTCTTTCCGTATCTAGTGGATTTCCGGGAAAAATCAAAGTGTTCGGAATTGGATTCTGACGATCTTTACATACACTTATATACCATATAGAGTACTAATAAAATCTCATAATATCCATAAAAGAACCCCTCCCTAGTGTGCCATGAAAAGTTTTCTCATTCAGCAAAAACACTATTCATAAGGGTTTCAAAATTTCCAAAAATTGGGGTTATTATAAAGGATTCCGTCTCGGAATCAGATAGAAAAAGAATAGGGATACTCTCTTAGCATTGCACTTTCTAATTCTTGAGTAAATTTTCCCACATTGTGGTCCTATCACCAAACTCTGCCTAGTTTGATAACCCTTCTCCTAAGCACTTGTTCCTTTTTACTCTATAACCCTTCCTGGTTGCTCCATATAGGTTACGTCGGGTTGCATGTCTATGCGCTCATATGCCCCTATTTATCTGGCATCCGAATTACACTTTCTTAATATTGATACGTGGAACACGTTATGAACTTGCTACAGGTTCGGGGGTAGGGCTAGCTCATATACTAACTCCCCAACACGTCTTAATATATCCAAGGGTCCAACAATTTGTGGACTTAGCTTTCCTTTCTTTCCGAATCTCAACAATCCTTTCCAAGGGTTTTCAAGGGGATACCTTTAACAACACTAGGTCCCCTACTTCCTATTCTTTGTCCTTTCGTGTCAAATCAACAGACTTCTTATGTCCATCTTGGGCTACTACCAGTCGTCCTCTGATTAAATCTATTATATCCCTGGTCCTTTGGACTACTGCGAGTCCGAGCATCTTGCGCTCTACAACTTCATCCTAACATAAGGGAGATCGACATTGTCTTCCCTCAAGGATCTCATAAGGCGATACCTCGATACTGACATACGATCGATTATCGTGAGATAACTTAATCCGCGTTAAGTGATCATTCCAAATTCTTTCAAGTTTATTGCACCGGCTCTCATCATAGTTTCTAGCATTATAGCTTTTGCTTCTCACTACCCATTCTTTTCCAGTTTGTAATCGCTACTACCTTCTGTTCCTAATATTATAATGGTTATACTTCTGCTCGTTAGCGTTCTATAACATTTTAATAACCACGTCAACCTTAGTATCACGAATGTGTTTCCATTCCGAATACCAATATAACTTTACTACTCCTTTTTCAGCTATTTCTATTTTTGAAAGCTTGATCCATCATATAGAAGTAAAAGAATTTATTGAGATATCACTATGATCATGAACACTTGTTATATCGCATAGTTAGTACAGAAGGTGGCCAGCCTTTAGTACTTGACAAGCAATTAAACAATAGCTGGTATCCTACTCGGCTTCTATCACACAGATAGATAGTCATTCGGCAATACCTCCCCTTCTGGAAGGGTTGTTCTTCTCAACTTACATGAAATGAAAATGAGAGAAAAGAACGAATTGAAGAGAATTGTATATATATATAAAAAAATATACAGCCACAAAATATCTGGCTTGGAACCTACCTCTGAATTATAGAGGTTTGTCATAGGAGAACAAAACATATATGTATTTATATCAACATCAAGTATTATAGCATCGTATTTCTCATGCCTAAATATTTTCTCTATTCCGTCCATCCTTCTATGGACCCATGCTCTTCCTCGAGCTTATACACAATCACCTTTGAAACTCCCTCGATATTGAAAATCGAACCTGGGATCTCATTCTAGACATCATCGTTACTAGAATTCTATGCTTGCACCGTAACCTTCCTCATATAGTCATACGACCCTCTATTGATAAGGAGGAATAAATATTCAATAGGTAGATTGATGAGGATCAAGGAATGAATATGCTTAATTGGGATTTGGCTATGTGTACTCGTTGTGATATTCAATTGGAGAGGATGCAAACATGGGTTATGCAGCTTACTTGGACTACAAGGAATAAAAGAGCGATGCATGAAGTTGGACAAGTAGTTGATTATTATATAATTATTAATTCGAATTTTGCTTGCAAGTTTTTACAGGATATTTCAAAAGAACACGATCAATCCAGAAACGTGAACTTTGAATCTCAAATTGCTTAGATCAATCCAGAAACTAAGTAATTCGAATCTAACCTTCAAAACAATCCAGTAATTGAAGTTTAGAGAAAAGAAAAACTACTCATAGTTTATCTCAAAACACAAGTTTTATATCATCCATTGTCTCTCTTAAAAAATTACATGAGAAGGGTATTTATAGGCTTAGACAATAACCCAAACCCAATAGGATTCCGAGAGAAATTCAATATCAGCTTGAATTAGCCAATATCTGAATCCTTCCAGGAAACAAATTTAAAAACCAAATCCGAATAGAAAAAAGACAAAAACCAAATCCAAATAGGAAAATAAAATCCTAAGTGCTTGAAACAAGAAAAACCCTTTCAAGTGAAAGGTAAAAACTTGCAAGCAAAATTCGAATTAATAATTATATAATAATCAACTACTTGTCCATTTTCATGCATCGCTCTTTTATTCCTTGTTGTCCAAGTAAGCTGCATAACCCATGTTTGCATTCCTCTCCAATTGAATATCACAACGAGTACACATAGCCAAATCCCAATTAACATATTCATTCCTTGATCCTCATCATAGATACTCTACTTAATTAGTCTATTAATGATAACTTATACACTACCACGACCCGATTAGTGGTACTTAATCTCAACATCCATTCCAATACAACTCTCATGGTTGTAATCAGCTCATTACTCGCAGAATCATTGCTGCCTTACTATGGTCCACCACTGACCTACTGTCATCATTCACTTTCCATGAAATCTTAATAGTTAACCATACAGAGTCCATACATCTCGTATCTAATTCTTCTAAGGAGGTAACATGATCACCGTTCATGATTCATGAAGAACACTCCTGAACTTGACGTACTTACATGACATGAAGCAGATAAAATTGCAGAAGAGTTTCAGTCAAAGCAACGATAGCAGGTGAATACCACTCTTAATCATATGCCTTAATTAGAAGACTTAACTCAAGGGTTCGTCTAGTCCTTTTTGAAACATGGTCCTGGCTTATCTCAAGATAGTATATTCTGAGATAGATAGCCCGCTCATGGCGATTACACGAATTAAACCTTTACCAACTACTATTACGGTTGGGTATTGCACAGTCATCAAAAGGAATGTCAATCTTCCAAACCACAATACAACCCTCATAGCTTTAACCATCATCACTGTATTCCTTTGGCACAAGCTCCTATAATTATCCTCTTACCTTTAAAGTGTCGGCCACCTCTTTGGCCTTTCCTAATAGTAAAATTTCCTTACAGTCAATGTCATTTTAACCACCACCAAATAAATTTTCTACCTCATTTCAATCACAGCTTATGTGAAGAAGTTTTCCTTAAAATCTGATGAGTAAAAAAAAATATCACCATTTTTCCATAAGTTATTGCCTCAGTCTTTAGAGGTTAATCACTGTCATGACTGACTCTCAATCATACTTAGAACATCTTTTATCTTAAGTCCTAATTGCCCTGAACAATTTTGACCATTACTGGTTCGATCCATACTTTCTCGTGGTTTAACACGTGCCCCACTTGGCATCGTCCGCCCTGGTCACTTACGCATTGATCCAATCTTAAAACCTTTTATTGAAAAGGGGTCATAATAATTGACACCGAAAATAATTTTATTCCCCCATTTACTTGGATAGGAATGCTCGCAACGAAATCATCTTTCTCAAAATCTAAAACATTTATAAATCCAGTAATTTGATGAGTAAAAACACTTAGCTATTCTGAATATAGAATAGCAGGAGAGTACTTGCATAAACAGAATCATTAAATTCAATGATATGTAAAACATTTATCTATTCTGAACTGAGAATAGGGAAAGCAATACTTGCATAGGAAGATTTAGAATAAATATCACTTGAACAATAAGTGATGATAGGGATACTTGCCTTTTAGGTTTTAGCATTTAGTCACACTCGTAATGACACATCTATTCTGACATTCTGTCTCAAAGCATCACCGTCTTTCCTTTCGACAATTCACTGATGTGCTTCTCCTGCGATTGCTAGAAGCCAGATATCCAATACCAATTCATTTCACTTTTTCCAATGTCTGGTCCCGATCAACTCAAGCGATCCACATCTATAACTAAAAAGGTAAAGTTTTAATCATCTAAACGGTAATTACTCGAAGAATTGCGCGTCAAAATCCTATCATCCACCCATACGATAGCCCGCACATAAAAAAAACAGTCAAATACAAGACTCTTGACCCACGTACACACGTAATTCATATAGCATGTAAGCACATAACTCACGTATCACATAATTCATATAATACATGACTCGATTCGTCAAAAGGTAGGTCTCGGTATCTTTAAAACTAAATTGGGTCAAAATTCGTATTAAACGGACGAACAGTTTCTTTTCTACGAATAAAATAAGAATAAATAGGAATAAATCAATTAATAATAATAATATTAATTGATTTTTAGATACCCAAATATAAATTTTAAAAGCTCAGAAATAATTTTTAGGAATTATTTGGCTGAATTATAAATAATTAAATCCATAAATAATTAACTAAAATAAATTATTAATAATTAAATCAAATTTTTGATTTTTTTTGAAAATATTAAAAGAAAATAAAATTTTGGAAATAAATATAATTCAATTATTTATTAAATAATTAACCAAATTAAAATTGGAATTTTAAAATGATTTTAGGAATTAAAATAAAAGATTTTGGATTATTTCGAAAACTAGAAATGTAGAAGTAGTTCTTGTGCAAACAGGGGAAGGGGTTTTGGATTTAAGGGCGGAGCAGGGGGGAAACTTCGCCGGAACCACGGGGAAGACGACCGACATCTCGCCGGTTTTTGGAATTTCCAGATTCCGGCCGACAGGTCCGGCCACTTCCCGGACTCCGGTTGTGCCCCAAAACCCTCCAAAACACGATTTTGAACTCGATTTCAAAGCCAAAACAACCCAACAATTACACCGGGCCCAAAAACACCATCAAAACATGATTGTTTTCCCCCGATTCTGATCAAAACGAAGCATTTTCCGACGACTAATCGGAAACTTCGGTTTCTTTGATTCTTCAACCAATTTCATCGAATAATAGCTCAAATTAAAGCCCTTAATATCTACAATCACTTCATATGATTAAAATCAATCAAAATAACACCCAAAAATCTAAAAAATGAACATAAAAATATAACAAACCAAGAACTCGATTAGCATCTTCTAGCAACCAAACAATTAATATAAATACATAAATAAATTCTATAAATCATCCTAAAGCTAATTATAACCTCAAAAACAATCAACAATCATCAATAATCAAAAATCAAAATTCAAGAACATGAACCAAAAATCGATTTTCACAATCAAGTAACTTCAATTTGTAAAAATGGTATCAATAGAATGGGCTCGTTGAGAGGATTTCTTTGGTATTAGAGCATCAACAGAGGATCCCTGAATCTCCTAAAATCATTGGATTTGTGTTTTTGAAGAAATATCACCCCCAATTTTGTTCTTGGTTTTTGTTTTTAATGATAATAAAAATGAAATACAAGAATTAATGGGTTATTTAAATTTTCTGAAAAATAAATACCCCAAAATCAATTTAGGGTGTTTTTATTCCCTAATTTAAATAATTAAGCCCCAAAATAATAATTATGGGGAATAATTTTAAAAGTAATAAAACATAAAATTTATATCAAAATTCCCCAAAAATTGCGAATAATTCAAAAATGCAAAAATAACGGGTATTTAACATACGAATGATTCTATTAAAATACAAACGTGAAATTTGTGGGATTTGACGTCCCGGTGGGGTCCCGGTCCGTTGATTTTTGAAAAACAGAAACGCTTCCTAAATAAACAGAAAATCCCGAAACACAAAAAAAAATATTTTTAACACACATAAAATGAAATAAAACGAGTAACTTGATAAAGACGCAAATAAACACGCATCCAAATTACGGATCGATTCATATAAATACATCTTAAACATGTAACAAGTATCCTATTGGATTATATCGGATCTGAAAATATACTACTTAGCTGCTAAATAACTATAAAAACGATACAATTTTGTATCAGATTTGGATAATTATCAAACCGGACTTCTTATAAAAAACTTTATATGAAAATAATGTAATAGTAACCCGTTTTTCGATAATACGGGTTTTGTTGATTTATCAAAACGATTATTGTATCGAAAATTGTACGCCGGGACGCGTACGGGTCAAACCGTAATCCGGATCGAAAAAGTCAAAACACAAAAAATATCCGAAATTATCAAATTAGGTTAGGAAGGAGTTTTCTGAAGAGTTTTGGGTTGTAGAAATGTAAAAACGGTTGAAGTTGGACGATTCCCGGCTTTACAAAATAGTTTTGTAATTACTCAAAAAATAATTAATACATCCATAAATCATTATGAAATCATATAACAGTCCAAAAATTACTGGAAAAATATCACTATTATCTATATTTTATTCTGAACATATAAAAATTAAAATACTCAAAGAATATCACATATAAATATCCAAAACATCAACTCCCATTACCAGATAATTCACTAAAATTCACATAAAATCATATAAACAAATTCCAAATAATTATCATAATAATATCTGAAAATATGGGATATTATAATGTACCCCCTTATAAGGATTTCGTCCTCGGAATCAGCAGAAGAAAGCACTAAGGGTCTTCTAACCAACTTCCCAATCTTGCATATGCAACTTTTCTTAAAATTTCAGATAAACTTGGATTCCTTGTGCCACACAGTTATCACAGGAGCTTCACTCTGCACCATTGTTCCATCCACATCATTTGACCAATTTCTCGATAAAATTACTTTTACTGATTGCGAGAAAGAAGAATAGAGAGAAAGATAGAGAGAAAGAAAAAGAAAGAGAGATAGAGATAAATAGAGAGAGAGTAATAAAGAAACATACTGACTTCATTATACGCCACTGATATTTTAATCGCATCGGAGTCCACTGTTGCTCTTGGTAATCCCATCATATAGCCTTACTTTGACTCGACCAGGATAACTCAGCTTAACTTGATTGGCATACCTTCGAATATTTGAGATGATAAAATCATGGAATTTTAAAGAGAAAAGAATTTCATATCATAATAAGATCAAAATCTGAATTTGTGAGAAAGTATTGTTAAAATAAAAGAATAAGTGAGAGATAAATATGATCAAATGAACTTGGTATTGCGTGTCCAAATTAAGACACTACTAAAGGTTGTAATCCTTCTTGTAGTCACAATACACACAAGTGATGGCGTCCCATCCAACTCCTATCACACAGACAGGTATACCTTGCGTCCCCTATGGATAGGGTTGTTCATCTCAGTCAGAATAAAAGAATATAAAAGGAATTTAAAATCGAATGAATACAACTGAAAATATTTCAAAGCTGATATTTATGAAGGAAATGAAATCCAGAGAACAAAATTCTGGCATAAAATGACTAAACGAGTGTTAGGGAATATATCCTCGAACAGATACATCTTTTTGAGAGATGACAAAAGAACTTATAGAAAGAGAAGGTATTGCCAAGGTCTTAATATTTATCTTCTATTTGAACTCTTCTGTTGACTTGTCATCCGATTTTAGACGCTTCTTCATGTTCCAAGGATATCGATAATCTCCATCGTCATCGAATCGCAGTCTCAGACAATTCCACAATAGAAGTTTGCAGCTGCTACGAGTTCTATCCAGCTCAGCATAACCAACTCAACCAAATGTGCTTATCTTAACTTACTCGTTAGTACTATATCCAATAGTCCAACAGGAACACGATATGAGCTCAAGCGTCCTCACATAGCTATACACACTCCTACACACTCTCGTTTCTAGTTTACTATAACCTCAGCTCTGATACCAACCTGTAACGCCCCCAAATCTGGGGTCAGAGGATTTGGTCGTCACGATGAAACCTCAATCCAAAATAACTTGTTTAATCGATAATTAAATGTCAGCAACTGAAATATAGCATCTGTGACCCCAAAATACACCCAAAATCTTTTTTGGTTACAGTTCTAGAAACAAGATATCCAAATTCCATAAATAAATTTTTCACTTTCTCTTAAAACTCTTTTCAATAATTCAAAACCTTAAAACTTAACCCGTTAGTATAACTTCGAAAAGAAGTATACTAGGCCCAAATACAATACACAACTATAATATAGTATAATATAAACAACTTTACACAAGAGAACTTATACTAGTTCGCAAACCCTGGACCAACCACCTTCCAAAAGCTTCTTCTTTGCCTTCCTTAAATTACGCGGCTAAACATCGCAAGTTAATCCTCACTGGAGGTTAAATTTGAAAACAGGCAAGTATGAGCAGAAGAAATGCTCAGCAAGATCATTATAACAAATATAGGGTTGTTTTGATATAAAACCGACATTTTCAATAGCGCGGAATATTTTAAAATCATAATTGCTGAAATAGAAAACTTATTAAAGAACCGGATAATTGTTTCTCACTGTATTCAAAACTCTTTTTGATATTTTCGAGTGAAATGCATCAGCAATACTTTGAATCTCGACGAGAATAAAACTCATAAAACAATGTTTATGGAAATATCGTAAACAACAATAACAAGAAGCAATGATCATGGATTGAATCATAAACTTTATTCAAAACCGAACCCTTGATATTAATACTCATTTTATTGTCATATCAAATTAGATATCAATACGAACTTTGATGCTCACAACATCTCATACTGAAGTCAACATCAATCATCTATACTAATACCACCTTTGATATTTAACAACAAAGTAAGTATTAACATAAATCAGAAACTGAATCAAAACTGCATTTCACCATTAGTCCAAAATAGAAACAGTTGATAAATCATTAATTCTATGATTATCAAAATAATATAATAATTTAGATTGGGATCATTCCCCGACGGACGTACTATCACATGCTGATGAGCTCATGTGTTAGCACAAGGTCATGATTCATAGAAACATATCCCCAAAACACGAGTACTCAAATAAAAAGGCAATATATCTACCTGTGGCACAAATTGTATCATAATATTTCATATGACACTTAGCAATAGCCCTCCGCTAGACCGTCCGCCCCGGTCACTTACGCATTGATCCAATCTTAAAACCTTTTATTGAAACGGGGTCATAATAATTGACTCCCAAAATAATTTTATTCCCCCATTTACTTGGGTAGGAATGCTTGCAACCAAATCATCTTTCTCAAAATCCAAAACATTTATAAATCCAGTAATTTGAAGAGTAAAAACACTTAGCTATTCTGAATATAGAATAGCAGGAGAGTACTTGCATAAACAGAATCATTTAATTCAGCGATATGTAAAACATTTATCTATTCTAAACTGAGAATAGGGAAAACAATACTTGTATAGGAAGATTTAAAATAAATATCACTTGAACAACAAGCGATGATAGGGATACTTGCCTTTGGGGTTTAGCAGTTAGTCACACTCGTAATGACACATCTATTCTGACATTCTGTCTCAAAACATCACCGTCTTTCCTTTCGACAATTCACTGATGTGCTTCCAGATATCCAATACCAATCCATTTCACTTTTTCCAATGTCTGCTCCCGATCAACTCAAGCGATCCGCATCTATAATTAAAAAGGTACAATTTTAATCATCTAAACGGTAATTACTCGAAGAATTGCGCATCAAAATCCTATCATCCACCCATACGATAACCCGCATATAAAGAAAATAGTCAAATACAAGATTCTTGACCCACGTACACACGTAATTCACGTAGCATGTAAGCACATAACTCACGTATCACATAATTCATGTAACACATGACTCGGTTCGTCAAAAGGTAGGTCTCGGTATCTTTAAAACTAAAATCGGGTCAAAATTATGATTTGTCGATCAATAATCGACTCGGAATGACTTGTAAAACAAGAGACCTTTCGAAACAAAAGAATTTGGGTCTCGAAAGTATTTTTAATGAAAACAAAATATTTTTCTGAGTCTATAGGCGCTCGTTTCGTATTAAACGGACGAACGGTTTCTTTTCTACGAATAAAATAAGAATAAATAGGAATAAACCAATTAATAATAATATTAATTGATTTTTAGATACCCAAATATAAATTTTAAAAAGCTCAGAAATAATTTTCAGGAATTATTTGGCTGAATTATAAATAATTATTTTTTATTTAACTATTTATAAACAAAATTAATTGATTAAATGAATTAATCAATTAATTAAATCCATAAATAATTAACTAAAATAAATTATAAATAATTAAATCAATTTTTGATTTTTTTAAAATAATAAAAGAAAATAAAATTTTGGAATTTAAAATAATTTAGTTAATTATTAAATAATTAACCAAATTAAAATTGGAATTTTAAAATGATTTTAGGAATTAAAATAAAAGATTTTGGATTATTTCGAAAACCAGAAATGTAGAAGTAGTTCTTGTGCAAACAGGGGAAGGGGTTTTGGATTTAAGGGCGGAGCAGGGGGGGAAACTTCGCCGGAACCACGGGGAAGACGACCGACATTTCGCCGGTTTTTGGAATTTCCAGATTCCGGCAGACAGGTCCGGCCACTTCCCGGACTCCGGTTGTGCCCCAAAACCCTCCAAAACACGATTTTGAACTCGATTTCAAAGCCAAAACAACCCAACAATTACACCGGGCCCAAAAACACCATCAAAACGTGATTGTTTTCCCCCGATTCTGATCAAAATGAAGCATTTTCCGACGACTAATCGGAAACTTCGGTTTCTTTGATTCTTCAACCAATTTCATCGAATAATAGCTCAAATTAAAGCCCTTAATATCTACAATCACTTTACATGATTAAAATCAATCAAACTAACACCCAAAAATCTAAAAATCGAACATAAAAATATAACAAACCAAGAACTCGGTTAGCATCTTCTAGCAACCAAACAATTAGTATAAATACATAAATCAATTCTATAAATCATCCTAAAGCTAATTATAATCTCAAAAACAATCAACAATCATCAAAAATCAAAAATCAAAATTCAAGAACATGAACCAAAAATCGATTTTCACAATCAAGTAACCTCAATTTATAAAAATGGTACCAATAGAACGGGCTCTTTGAGAGGATTGCTTTGGTATGTAGAGCATCAACAGAGGATCCCTAAATCTCCCAAAATCATTGGATTTGTGTTCTTGAAGAAATATTACCCCCAATTTTGTTCTTGGTTTTTGTTTTAAATGAAAATAAAAATGAAATAAAAGAATTAATGGGCTATTTATATTTTTCTGAAAAATAAATACCCCAAAATCAATTTAAGGTGTTTGTTAGGTCACACAACACTATAGAAGGGGGTTATATATAGTGTTTATACAATCAAATCGATTTAGAACACAAGTATGTAACAGTAATCAAGTTTATTCAATATAATAAGCTCTGTTACAAAGTAGGTTAAACTACTCTCTCAGTGATGAACAATATCACTAAGAGCTGCTAGGTTACAATTAATAATGTTCTCGTGAATGATAACACTTATAGTGTAAACCCTAAGCTGTGTTTATATAGTACAGAGTTACAAGATATCTTCTAATTGATATGGAATATATTTCTGTCTCCTAAAATATATCAATCAGATATTATCTTCTACAAGTCTTCTAGTTGTCCAACTTTTCATGCATATCTTCTATTGTTTAGTCCAGATCCTCTCCTGTAAATCAGCTGCATTCCTTACCTGAAGTACCCGCACTTAAGCCTGATATAAATCCTGACGGCCTTAAGTTCTGATATAAGTTCTGACTGCAGTAAGTTCTGATTTCCTAGTAAGTCCTGATAAGTCTTGATATTAAGTTCTGAAACTATACACAACAGATTAGACATGACATCACAAATATAACTAACAATCTCCCCTAACTTGTAAATTATGAAAAATATACAAGTTAATAGATTTGATGATGTCAAAAACATTTAAGTACAAATGCAATGAGAGTTTATTTAGACAACTAACTACAACTAGTCCTTGCAGCTTTTACCAATCTTACTGAATCAATCTGAATCCAAAGTGATTCCTGACAAAGATTGATATCAGCTTCTCTTCTGCATTTCTCATAACTTCAACTAACTGTGCTTTGACTTGCATCAGTTCTTCATCTTGACTTCCAATCTGGTAGATGGCAGTCCTAAGTGCTGAAATGTGATTTCTTTCCAAACCATCACCAAGTTTGATTACTCTTGAATGAGAAGAGTCTTCATTATAGCACATACATTTCTCTTTCAGAATAACTTCAAGTTTAGCAGAATTCTTCTTCATTGGAATTTCACTTCCATCATCTTCAACTATCTTTGAATAAATTATGCAACCCTTGATCCAGAGATTCTGGCTTTATCCCTTATGGTCTTCATTATGAAATTTGACCATCTTCTGGTAATCTGACTTTATCTCTAAAAGTTAATGAAATAATTGAAGTTCTTTCAGAGATTTGTTCAACATATCTGATTCTGACATTCTGTATGTTCTTCCATCTTCAAGAAACAGAATCAGCTTTTCCTTGACATTACTCTTATCATGAGCATCCAGTACCACTTGAACAGATATAACCTTTTCAAGGTGTTTCTATGTAACTTCCTCAAGTGATTTGTCAGTTAATAAGAATGGATCTTTGATAGTTACTTCAACTCATGTTTTCAGCTTGGCTTCGCTTGATCCTAACCCTGATATGTCTCTTGCTTCTCTGGCATTCAATCCAACAGTCAAGAAATCAGATAGCAATTGACTTTTCTTAGGATCTGATGGATTAACATTTTTCCATATGAGTTTTCTCTTATCAGTAATTGTCATCTTGGTCAAATCAACTTGAGCTCTGTCAGAGGTTGATGTCTTGATGACTTGATCAGGATTTGTTGTTTCATTATCTTCTTGAGCAGATAGCTTCTCAGAATTTGATAAACTCTGAGCTTCTAGAGTTTGAGTAGCTTGAGCATTATCAGTAGTTAACTCTGTTTCTTTCAGTTTCTTCTTTCTCTTCAAAGATTGAAACTTCCTTTATTATCAGAGTATTATCATCATGTATTGTAGCTTGATAGGCATGATCAATTAGAACTGAAGGAATTTTCTTCTTCTGAATCTTTGTTGGTTCATCAACCTTTTCTTTCTCTTTTGCTTTAGGATCAATCTCAACTTGTGATCTTGTCTTGGGCTTTGAAGCCTCAGAAGTTGACATTTCCGTGATCATAATGCCTTTTTCCTGAGGCCTAGGAGGATTCTTTGCATTAGAAGCTTTAGACTTAGGATTTGTCTTCTCAGCTGCAAATCTAGCTTCTTCCTCCTTTAGAGTCTCTAAATCCATTCCAGGATTATGCTTGAGAAATAATCTTCAAGCAATCTCTTCATCAAGTGTCTGAATCTTGGGAACCTTATAGTAGACAGTAGTCTCCCTTCCCTTAAGCTTCAGAATTTGTAAAAACTTCTGAGAGTCTTGACTTCCTCCTTGAATGAGAATATCAGAACTTGATATCAGACTTTGATTATCAGAACTTGCTTTCAGAATTTGAGCATTCACAGCTTCAAAACTTGTATTCTTCTGTGTAGAAGATTTGTTAGAATCAGAAATTAGTTTCTTCTGTGAAGAAACTTTGCTGCTTTGCCCTTGACCTTGACCTTTGCCCTTGCTAGGGTTTCCCTGGTCATCTCCTTTATCATCCTTCTTCTTCAGTACTTGAATAGTTGAGCATTTGGACTTAACTACCTTCTCCCCCTTTTTCGCATCATCTGATAGGAGTAGAGAGAGAAGAAGTTCCACTGAAGATTGGATTTCATTCAGTTGAGTCCGTTGACAAGCTTGATTTGTAGGACCTCATCCAGTTGGGCCTGCTGCTTTTCTTGAGCTTGCTCAATAACTTCAACTTTCTCTTGAATAGGTCTGATAAACCTCTTCTTGTCTAGTTTGATCTCCATGTCTAGCTTATCAGCTTTTTCCAGAAGTTTATCAACCTTTTCATGAGTCTGTGAGTGTAGACCTTGAAGACTTTTAGTACTGAGAGTTGTGACTTTAAGTTGAGCTTTGAAGTCAGAATTTGTCAACAACTCATCAGCTTTTGTAATATGATCTGATAGAACTTTTGAGTTGGGAATGAAGTCAGATGCATTCTACTTCTTGGTCCATTCAACTCCTCTGTGAGTTTCTTCCCATGACAGGGGCATCTTCTTCAACAAACTTTTTAAGCAGTGCCTCTTTTCCAAGAATTTGAGCTGGAGTGTTTACTGGAGCTGACTCTCCAGAACTTGCTAGAAGCTCATCATCTTCTGACAACACAAGAGTGTGTGTGGCTGTAGGAGATTCTGGTACAACTTCATTTGTTTCCACATCCATAATTAGAGTAGTTGGTATTTCAACATTTAATGGAAAAATAGGTGAAGTTGTCACTTGTCCTTGTGGTGCTTCCAGAAACAAGACAGATGGAATGTTCAGCCTATGAATGTCAATTTCAGGACTTAATCCTGAATCTTCAACTGTAGCTGTTTCTCTGAGTGGAGAGATAGGAGGTGTGATCACTGTGTCCGGAACAGTGTCTTCAGGTTGAGGTAGAGCATCAATCACTATTGGTTCTGATGAGATCAGAGAATCCTGATCCCCTTCCTCAGCTTCTTTAGCATCTTTAAATTGAATTTGTCATATGAACACCTGCTCTTGTCTTCTTTGATCTTCTGGATGGTGGAGAGATATGATCTATATCAGAATTTATAGATCTGTTCCTTTTCAGAATGTCAGAACCCTCAGCTTCATTCTCATTCTGAAAAGTTGACTCTTCAGCTTTTACTATCACAGGTTCTGATACTGGAACCTGGACCTGTTCTTCCTCATCAGATTCATCCCTCTGAATAATCCTCCTTCTTCTCCTTGGTGAAGATTTAGGCACAAAGATAATTCTTTTGGGCCTAGAGGATGTTGTAGTAGATTTTAAAACTGGCACCTTTTGAGAAGTACCAGAGGTTGGTTGAGAGGATTGTGCTGGTTGAAAGTAGGTTCTAATGGTAGGCTGTGATTGAAGTATTGGAAGGCTGGGTTGGTGGAGGTTGAGAAGTAGTAGATTGTGTTGGTGCAACATCAGGATATATGGCTGTGTAAGTTTGAGGACCAGAATTTACTAAGAACTGTTTTACAGATAGAGGAATTTGAAGGGGTCTTAGTATCCCTTTCTTATTATCAATAGATAACAAGTCTGTGAAGGCCCTTTTAGCAAGTTTAAAAGGTTGAATTGACTCACTAATGTTTTGGGGCTTATCAGAACAACAAAAACTGTAAATGAGTTGACAAAATCTAGCAAAATAAACAGTATTTGGGTCCTCCTTCATCCTATACCCAATAAAACCCAAAATAGCAGTAGCATAATCAAAATGAGTTTTATTAAGAAGTGCATACCCTATTTGCTGAATCAGAATTGGAATGGCATCAAAATTTGAGCATTTGTTGGCAAAAGCTCTGGTGATGCAGTCAAAGAAAAAGCTTCACTCCCTTCTTATGTAGGGTCTCTTCAGTTGTCCCAGCTTGGACAAACTTTTTTCATAGCCAAGATTGGCGATCATACTCTGTACTAGTGGATCTTCAATCTGAGCATTAAAATTGCAATTTTTTGGCAGATGTAGAGCTTGTCGAACAGTAGATAAAGTAACCAGATGCTTATCTTCCCCTGTTGTGAAAATAATACTTGGGGACCCAGCTTCACCACCATCGTCATAAACTCCACTCCTCCAAAACTCCAGTATCTGTGTTCCTGATAGTAATTGTGGTTGGGTCAAAGCATACCCAATCTCACTGCGAGTAAGAAAGTCTTGAATGAAGTGAAGATCTGATGGAGCTTCGTCCTTGCTGAGAATAGCCATATAATTGTTGGGGACAAACTTGGATCCATTAAAGATAATGTCCTTTAGTGCCATTTCTATAAGAAATTAAGTGAAAAGTTGTGTGTACGAAAGGTGTTTGATAAAATGCATGTAAGAGAGTCCGTCAGAAAATAGAGAGAAAAAGAGAGAGAGTAAAAGAAATAAGAGATAAAGTAAGAGTAGGTAAAAGATTGTAAAATATTTTAACTCTAATATATATACTCGTTCCACTTAACGGCTCTTTTTGGAAGTAAAACAGACATTTGACACATGTCACGTAGTAAATAGTCAAAACAGTGGTTAGTGGGCACGGGAAATGTGCAGTAATTATTGCTCACATGTTGTTTTTCAAAACAAACACGCAACCCATAAACCAAATGATTATAACTGTTGTTATCTCACTTAATGCCACGTAAGCATCAGAGTTTCCATCAGGATTTGCATCAGAACTTGACTATTATTAGAATTTAATGGTCATCAGAACATGGCTTCTGTACTCAAAAAGTGAATGACTGTTTCTGTGATTCTTCACACAAATACTGACTGGTTCTTCAGAGTTTAATCATCGGAACTTTCATCAAAGCTTGTCCTCGGAATTTATGCAAATAATACTTAACTGTTTATCTGAAACAACTTAATCACCACAGTAATTTTCATCATTCATATGGAGTGAGAGTGTGTGTATGTGGAAAATGATTAGATAAAGATTAAAGTCTGATAAACTTCAGTATATCTTAGAAATAAGGCATAACTAAGAGAAGTGCTTAAAATCTGTCTTGAATTGTGAAGTTATGCAAGAATCCACCTCAACTGTTTGTGCTCATTTTATGCATCTTTTGAAATTCTTTAGACAATGGCTTCTCAGTGTAAATGAGTTACAACTGCCATTAGAATCTATGTTGTTATCAGAGTATTTCTCCAGTAATCAGAGAATGTGAAAAGTCACCAAGAAAAATCAATTTGCTTTTCTAATGCATATTACTTAATAATAGCAATGCACTTGGATCTTCTCTTTCACATATTTACTCTAGATCTCAAAGGAGTACCTGATTTCAATTTTTCTTTTCTTTTGTGTTCTTCAGATAAGTGAGGCTTATCAAGCATGTAGTTCATCCTTAAGATTTACTGACATCAGAATTTGACAGATAAGAAACAATAATCTAGTTTGTGACTTAGTAATAAGATACACAAAGTAAATTTGACTAAGATCAAAATCAGAATTTGCTTGTGTTATTGATTTCCATATAAACAACTAATTCAAACATGAGATACATAGTTTGTTAAAGATTACTAAGTCAGCATCTAACAAAATAATCCTCATTGGGTTGAATAGTCACAGAACATTCAAAACACTATCAGAGTATATAGAATCACATCAGATAACAATCAGTATTTAATATGTTACATTTTAAGCACATATGACATGGAGATAAGACAATCTGTAAACACTGATCATAAAGTCTGATGCATGAGAATAAAAACTAAACATATTTTGAGAAAGAACCTGAAACCATTCCAAGTTCATTTACCAGTCTTGTAAAAGTAGCTTCACATAGTGGTTTTGTGAAGATATCTGCTAGTTGTTGATCTGTAGGGACAAAAGAAATTTCACTGTACCTTCCATCACATGTTCCCTTATGAAATGGTACCTAACAGTGATGTGCTTTGTCATTGAGTGTTGAACTGGATTTCCTGTCATAACAATAACACTTTGATTATCACAGTAAATAGGTATTTTAGAAAATTCTAAACCATAGTCCAGTAACTGATTCTTCATCCAAAGAATCTGTGCACAACAGCTTCCTGCAGTAATATATTCTGCTTCTGTAATTGATGTGGAAATTGATTTATGTTTCTTGCTAAACCAAGAAACTAATCTGCCTCCAAGAAATTGGCAGCTTCTACTAGTGCTTTTCCTGTCTATTTTGCATCCTGCAAAATCTGCATTTGAGTAACATATTAGCTTAAAATCTGATTCCCTAGGATACCACAATCCTACTTGAAAATTCTTTTCACAACTGTTAGATGAGGTTCTCTTGGATAATCCTGAAATCTTGCACAAAGACATGTAGCATACATGATATCAGGTCTACTTGTAGTTAGATAGAGTAAAGAGCCAATCATACCTCTGTAGTTAGTAATATCTACTAATGCTCCAGTATCTTTATCTAACTTGGTGGCAGTGGCCTATGGGAGTGGATGCAGTTGAACAGTCTTGCATTCCAAATTTCTTGAGTAAATTTCTGGTGTACTTGGATTGATTTATGAAAGTACCTTCTACAGTTTGCTTGACTTGAAGCCCCAGAAAATAGCTAAGTTCTCCCATCATACTCATTTGATATCTTGACTGCATTAACTTTGCAAACCTTTCACAGATTTTGGCATTTGTAGAACCAAAGATGATATCATCAACATATATCTGTACCAAAAGTAAGTCCTTTCCATGGTTGAGGTAGAACAGAGTTTTATCAATTGTGCCTATGGTATATCCACTTTCCAGAAGGAATTGAGCTAAAGTCTCATACCATGCTCTTGGAGCTTGCTTAAGGCCATAAAGTGCTTTGTCAAGCCTGTAGACATGATTTGGAAATTTTGGATCTACAAATCCTGGAGGTTGTTCAACATATACCTCTTCTTCCAATTCTCCATTGAGAAAAGCACTTTTTACATCCATTTGAAAGACTTTGAACTTCTTGTGAGCAACATAAGCCAAAAAGATTCTTATGGCTTCCAATCTAGCAACTGGAGCAAATGTTTCATCATAGTCAACACCCTCATGTTGAGAGTAACCTTTAGTAACCAACTTTGCTTTGTTTCTTGTAATTATGCCATCACTTCCAGTTTTGTTTCTGAACACCCATTTTGTACCAACAATGGATCTGTCCTTTGGTCTTGGCACTAGGGTCCAGACTTTATTTCTTTCAAATTCATTTAACTCTTCCTCCATTGCTTGCACCTAATCAGCATCTTGAAGAGATTCTTCCACTTTCTTTGGTTCAGTCTGAAATAGAAAGGAATGATAGAGACATTCATTTATTTTTGTTGTTCTAGTTTTGACACCTGCTTTAGGATCTCCAATTATTAAGTCAGGCGTATGTGATTTAAGTCCACTTACTTGCAGATGGAAGTTGATTTGTAGAACTGGATCCTCCCCCATGATCCATGCTATCTCCATCAGCATTTTCTGATGCTCCCCCTGAAGTTATGCTCTCTGAAATTTCAGAATTTGAGTTGGATCCTTCAGGAATTAAAGAATCAGAGATACATAATTATCAGAATTTGGTTCATCAGAACTTGATGAATCAGAACTTGAAGAGCTAGTGACTGGTTCTGATGCTTCTTGAGAGTCTTGAGATGTGGTAGGATCATTAGCTTGCTCCCCCTGAACAGGTGCAATTTCCTTTGGAGTAGTTATCACAGTTTCAATGACATCATAATTTAACTCGTCAGAACTTACAGTATCAGGATTTAGGTCATCAGAATTTACAGAATTAGAATTTACATCTTCATTTTCAAATCTCAGTTGATCATGATCATTGAAATCTTCAAGTCCAGTAATCTTTTTATCATCAAAAGATACATTGATAGATTCCATGACAACCCTTGTTCTTAAATTATAGACTCTGAAGGCTTTTATGGAAAGTGGATATCCAACAAAAATTCCTTCATCAGCTTTTAGATAAAATTTTGACAGCTCTTCAGGATGAGTCTTAAGAACAAAACACTTGCATCCAAATACATGAAAGTATTTCAGATTTGGCTTCTTTTTCTTCACCATCTCATATGGTGTTTTTCCATGCTTGTTTATGAGTGTAGCATTCTATGTAAAACAAGCAGTCTGCACAGCTTCAGCCCAAAAATAGGTTGGTAGCTTTGCTTCATCAAACTTAGTTCGTTCAGCTTCAATAAGAGTCCTGTTATTTCTTTCTACAACTCCATTCTACTGTGGAGTTCCAGGTGCTGAAAATTCCTGCTTTATTCCATGCTCTTTGCAGAACTCTTCCATGATTGAATTCTTGAACTCAGTGTCATTATCACTTCTTATGATTTTAACAGAATCTTTGACTAACTTATCCTACTGTTTGATATGATCAATTAGAGTAGATGCAGTTTCATTCTTCTTGTGCAAGAAATACACCCAAGTGTATCTTGTGAACTCATCCACTATAACCATAACATATATCTTCTTTGTAATTGACATAACATTGACTGGACCAAATAGATCAACATGCAGCAAGTGATAAGGCTCAAGAATTGAGGATTCAGTTTTGCTCTTGAATGAAGATTTTCTTTGTTTTGCCTTTTGACATAAGTCACAAAGACCATCAGGAGCAAATACTGATTTTGGAGGTCCTCTCACAAGATCTTTCTTTACTAGCTCATTTATGTTGTTGAAATTTAAATGAGAGAGTCTCTTGTGCCAATTCCAGCTTTCTTCAATTGATACTTTGCTTAACAGATAGATTGCAGAACCATCAGAACTTGTTGAAAGTCTGGCTTCATATATGTTACCATGTCTGTAACCTTTCAGGATCACTTTTCCTGTAGAATTACTTACAACTTCACAGTGTTCTTCAAAGAAATCCACATGATACCCTATGTCACAGATTTGACTCACACTTAGCAGATTGTGTTTAAGTCCTGAGACAAGAGCTACTGATTCAATTATGACATTCCCAAGATTGATATTGCCATATCCCAAAGTCTTTCCCATGTTGCCATCTCCATAAGAAACTCCTCGGCCAGCTTTCACCACAAAGTGATGGGGCCATAAGAATCATAAATAGCAATGGATGTTTGATAATAAAATGGTTTCAATCTTCACAAAGGATCAATGTGGCAATTTCAAAGCTTGGCTGTTAAGTAATGAAAGAATTGGATAACAAAGGAATCAACAGTTTCAAAGTTTCAAGGATTTGGTCTCTCAAAGCATAAGGTACAAAGGTTTGAATATGTAAGTAATCCGGTTCAGTGTTTGGTATTTAGTTTGTATGTATTTGTGGAGTAGTATCGTATATTTATGGTTCATATTTGGGTATACAACAATTAATGGTTTAGAGAGAATAAGGTTTACGGCTCAAGATCAATAACTGGAATCAGGGTTTAGGGTTCAGTGCTTCAAAGCACTTGCAATATAAAATAGGACTATCAAGAAACTACAATATATTTCGAGAAAGTTCAGAACACTTGCCTGGTACTAGCTTGCTATACTGCACTAACTTCTAATTACAACCGTCTATTCCTCGACTATCTGTTTCCCTTTCCTACGCCTTGCCTCTTCTACTCACATATCATAAGCATCTATCAATATTCAACTCATATGATTCTATTCGATACACACTTCTATCTATCCTTCAGTTTTACCCAAATCCGATTAACGGATTGAAAGTTACGCAATAAACAAGTAAACACCGAACATATAGACCGATAATCAATCAACAAGTCACATATAACACGTAACACGTCAAACAATCAATGATATATTATTTATATAAAAGTCTGGGGTTGTAAACAGGCTTTCGGCTATTTAAAATGATTTTTAAAATATTTTTCGGAAATAAAACGGGTCGCTTGGATAAATTTTAAAGCAACAAACAGGGTTCGGTTGGCCAAATCTGGCTCCAAAACAATTCTATAATAATTATCGAGCCTTGAAAATTGTTGTGCATATGTTGTGTACTTGATGATTACATGAACAAAATACCTAAGTAGATTTTACTTGGTGAAATAATGTAGCACTCGACGGATAATAATTATAGTCCCGACGGATATCTCATTATAGTCCCGACGGATGATGACTTATTATCCATCGAGTGAGTAGCTTATGTAATAATGACTCTATAGCACATTTCTGCATACACCTTTTTATAGATTTTGTGGTAGCATATAAGTCATGTTGACTTTAACTAGATATGCAGAATAGGTTGATTAACTGTACATAAATGATGTCTTGTAATTTTGCATAAATGAATTGAAGTCAAGTGCTAAAATAGCTATCGACGGATGATTAAAAAAGCCATCGACGGATGATCAAATGGCTATCAACGGATGTTCAATATAGCAGTCGACGAATGATTAATAAAGCCATCAACGGATGATCATAAACTCGACGGATGATCATGCACTCAACGGATAAAGAATTCAAATATCAGTTGACAGTACAGCATAGTCACATGCGTCGAAGTGTATGCTAATGGAATGAAGAAGCCTATTAACTGGGTAATAGAGAACAAAGTAGCAAAGTATTAGACCCGATAGTTTTTATAATGATCCTGTCTTTTGACTTTATAATCTTTGGTAATATATAAACCAAGAAGTAGCAAATAGAAACTAGATCTGGGAACACAAAAAGAGAAACATTTGTAAGCAGAATTATTAGCATTTCTCTGTACTCTCAGTAGTTCAATATTTGTAAGCAGCTGTGAGCATATTTGCACACAGGGTTCTCTCGATATATAATATATATATCTCTGGTGGAATCATTCAAATCCTACCAGAAAGTTTTTAAAGACTCCTGTTTTTAATTACTTGTGTTTTGATTCACTTAAGTTTTTATGCCGCATTGTGCCAATCAATACACTTATATTTATATTTGAGTTAGAACATTTTATTTCAAGAAAAAGTTTCAAGAATTCCATTCAACCCCCCTTCTGTAATTCTTGTCATATTGTTAGGGACTAACGATTGGTATCAGAGCAAGCTCTTAACTTACAAAGAGTTTAAAGATCAAAACAATACAACAAGATGAACAAGAAGGATGTTGGAGTCAAGATCCCTTTCCCGGATAAAGATAATTACCATCATTGGATGGTAAAGATGCATCTTCACATGCTTTCTCAAGATGAGGCCTATGTGGACTGCATAGAAAGAGGCCCTCATGTTTCAATGAGAGCTGCAACAGGTTACGAGCCATCAGTCCCCAAGCCAAGGCATGAATGGTCTGATCCTGACATTGAACAAGTCAGGAAGGATAAAAAGGCCATGAATATCCCGTTTAATGGAGTTGATGGAGATATGTTTGACAACATTATCAACTGCAAAACTGCCAAGGAAGTTTGGGATACAATACAGATCATATGTGATGGCACTGAGCAAGTTAGAGAAAACAAGATGCAACTCCTGATTCAGCAATATGAGCATTTTCATAATGAAGAAAGTGAGTCTCTCACTGACATCTTTAGTAGGTTTCAGAAACTACTAAATGCTCTAAAGTTGCATGGAAGAGTCTATCAGACAAAAGACTCCAATATGAAATTCCTTAGATCTCTTCCAAAGGAATGGAAACCAATGACAGTCTCATTAAGAAACTCACAAGATTATAAGGAGTTTACTTTGGAGAGACTGTATGGCATCCTAAAAACCTATGAGCTTGAAATAGAGCAAGATGAAAGAATGGAGAGAGGAAAGAAGAAATGAGGATCCATTGCACTAGTTGCTGAGTTGTAAAAGGACAAGGAAGTGAAGATGGAAGTTGTTGAATCAACTTCAAGGGTCTGTGAGAACAATGGCAAGGGGCTTGCAGTAGAAAGTGAAGATTCATTAAGCCAAGATGACATGGAGGACATTGATGAGCACCTAGTTTTTCTTTCCAGGAGATTTGCCAAGCTCAAGTTCTAGAAGAACTTTGGAGCAGCCAAGCCAAATAGAAACAAGGTGGATAAATCAAAATTCAAATGTTTTAAATGTGGCTTGGCAGGGCATTTTGCCAGTGAGTGTAGGAAGTCAGATTCCGATAAGAAAAAGTTTGAGTTTGTGGATTATAAGCAAAAATACTTTGATCTACTCAAGCAAAAGGAAAGGGCTTTTATTACACAAGCAAATGACTGGGCAGCAGATGGTCTGAATGAAGATGAAGATGTCAGCTATGCCAATCTAGCCCTAATGGCCAAGTCTGATGAGACAGAAACAAGTTCCTCAAGCAATCAGGTAATTACTACAAACCTTGCACATTTATCTAAAGCTGAGTGTAATGATGCCATTAATGACATGTCTACAGAGTTATATCATTTGCGTGTTACACTTAAGTCCCTTACTAAAGAAAATGCTAAAATCAAAGAAAACAATTTGTTTTTAAGTGGGAGGAATAATGTGCTTGAGTCTCAGTTTATTGATTTTGAGAAATTAAGAATTGAGTGTAAGATTGCCAAGGAGGAATTAACTGAGTCCTTGAAAAAGGAAGAAATTTTGAAGAAGCAGCTCGAGCGGGAACAAGAGGTGATTAAGGCATGGAAACCATCCAGGGATGTCCATGCTCAAATCACCAAAGTTCAAGGAATTGAGTCTTTCTGTGATGAAGCCTGGAAAAAGAACAAAGAAAAACTAGAACCTAATTTGGTAGATGGACTGCTAACAGATGTAGACTCGACGGATGATGAGGATCATCCGTCGGATAACAAAAAGTGTTATCCGTTGAATAATGAAAATTCTCATCCGTCGGCTGTGAGCAAGCCCATCAGTAAATCCAAACTAGTTAAGCTGAATGAGAAGTATGGGTCTTTTTCCAAGAACTTTGTTTCAGGATAGTCGAGTCAAGTTAAGAAAGGGAAAAAGGCTAATGTTGGTCACATGACTGTCAAACAGTTAAGTGATAGACTTGAAAAGATTGAGGTAAAAACAGAGACTAAAAGGAAAAACAATAGGAATGGTAAAGTAGGGATTAACAAACACTAATAACTACACACCTGATAAATATGCTCCTAGAAAAATCCAGTGTCAAGTGTGGTAGTGTAAATCATCTGTCTGTTAATTGCAAATTTGCCATGCCTACTTCCATGTCTGTGCAACCTCAATTTCCTAACATGAATGCCATGCCTCCCATGCCTGTTAATGCTATGTCCACAAAGAACATAAATACACAGTTTGCTAATATGCCATTTGCACCTAATCCTTATTATGCTGCATATAGTATGCCACAAATGCCATTTAGCATGCCTTACTGAAATAACATGTTTACACATAGCATGCCATTTCCTGTTAGTCATAATATGCATGATAATTCTATTGCAATGAATGGTTTCAAAGGCTCAACTCAAATGACTAAGGATGAATCCAAAATTCCTAAGCCAAATGAGACAAAGCCTAAGAAACAGAAAAGGAAAGCTAACAAGGCAGGATCCAAGGAAACTTGGGTACCAAAATCAACTTGATTTGATTTTGATGTGTGCAGGGAAACAGATAGAATCTTTGGTACTTAGATAGTGGTTGTTCAAGACACATGACTGGTGATTCTGCCCTGCTCACAGAGTTTAAGGAGAGAGCTGGCCCAAGTATCACTTTTGGAGATGACAGCAAGGGTTATACAGTGGGATATGGCTTGATTTCAAAGGACAATGTCATCATTGAGGAGGTTGCTTTAGTGGATGGTCTCAAACACAATCTGTTGAGTATCTGCCAGCTTTGTGATAAAGGCAATTCAGTAACCTTTAACTCAGAAGCCTGTGTTGTGACTAATAAAAGAAGCAACAAAGTGGTTCTCACTGGTGTGAGAAAAGGAAATTTGTACCTAGCTGATTTCAACTCATCTAATGCAGAATCTGTAACTTGTCTTCTCAGTAAAGCAAGTCAGGATGAAAGTTGGCTATGGCATAAGAAGTTATCCCATTTAAACTTCAGGACCATGAATGAGCTAGTAAAGAAAGAACTGGTCAGAGGCATTCCTCTAGTGGAGTTTTCTAAGGATGGACTGTGTGATGCCTGCTAAAAGGGAAAGCAGATTAAAGCATCATTTAGGAAGAAACTTGATTCAACAATTGAAGAGCCTTTGCAACTGCTTCACATGGATTTGTTTGGAACCAGTCAATGTATTGTCCATCCCAAGGAAAAGATTTTGCCTAGTAATTGTAGATGATTTCTCAAAGTTCTCTTGGACATATTTCCTAAAGTCTAAAGATGAGGCTAGTGAAATCATCATCAATCACATAAGGCAAGTCAATAATCATCCTGATTTCAAGGTTAGAATAATCAGGAATGACAATGGAACTGAGTTCAAGAATTCTGTCATGAGAGCATTTTGTGAGGAAAATGGGATTCTGCATGAGTTTTCAGCAGCAAGGACTCCACAACAGAATGGAGTATGGAAAGGAAGAACAGATCACTTATTGAAGCTGCAAGGACAATGCTTGAAGAATCAAAGTTACCAACATATTTCTGGGCTGAAGCTGTAAATACTGCATGTTACACTCAGAATATTTCTCTGGTTAATCAAGCAAGATACATGACTCCCTATCAATTGTTCAAGAACAAGAAGCCAACTCTAAACTTTTTTCATGTCTTTGGCTGTAAATGCTATATTCTGAGAAATCAAACTGATCAAAATGGTAAGTTTGATGCTAAAGCAGATGAAGGAATTTTTGTTGGATATGCTGTTTGTAAAGCATATAGTGTCTACAATCTAAGAACCAACATTGTTGTGGAATCAATACATGTTGTGTTAGATGATAAAAAGATTGAAGGACTGAAAGATGGAGATTACCATGAGAGCCTCAAATTCGACAATGTGGAGATGGTTAGTGATGACAGTGATGATGAAAGTGATCAAGAGAATGTATCTAAGGACAATGCAGATAAATCTACCACCAATGAAGCACAAAACTCAACATCTGTCGAGTTGCATAATGCTTCATCCGTCAGAAGGCAATCTGTGTTATCCGTCAAGAGACAACCAGCTTCATCCGTCGGTACTCAAAATTCATCATCCGTCGGGTTATCAAAAGGAGCAGGAAGTCAAGATAGATCACCTATAGAAAGTTCCCCTTTCTCAAATCAAAGATCCACAAACTCAGGGGGAGTTTCTAACAATCAAAACTCAATCACACATCAAGAAAACAATGAGGTTTCTTCATCTAGAGCTAATCTACCTCAACAAAGGAAATGGACAAAAGATCACCCCTTTGAGCTTATTATTGGTGATGTCTCTTCTAGAGTTCAAACAAGAAGAGAAACTCAGGAAGAATGTCTATATAACAGCTTTCTTTCCAAGGTAGAACCAAAGAAGGTAGAAGAAGCTTTGTTGAATCCTGATTGGATTTTAGCTATGCAGGAGGAGCTAAACCAATTTGAAAGGAATAATGTATGGAAGCTGATGCCCAAGCCTAAAGGAAAGAATCCAATAGACACCAAGTGGTTATTCAGAAACAAGATGGATGAAAATGGCATAGTTGTCAGGAACAAAGCTAGATTGGTTGCTAAGGGCTATTGTCAGCAAGAAGGAATAGATTTTGATGAAACATTTGCTCCTGTTGCAAGACTTGAAGCCATCAGAATCTTCTTAGCCTATGCAGCTCATGCCAATTTCAAAGTCTATCAAATGGATGTCAAAAGTGCCTTTCTGAATGGAGATTTGGAGGAAGAAGTTTATGTCAGTCAACCTCCTGGTTTTGAAGATCCAAATTTTCCAGAATATATCTATTATCTTTTGAAAGCACTTTATGGACTGAAGCAAGCACCTAGAGCCTGGTATGACACTTTATCAAAGTTCCTTTTGGAAAATCACTTCACAAGAGGTACTGTAGATAAAACTTTATTTTTCAGAAATGTTAATGGCTCTAGTATACTTGTTCAAATTTATGTAGATGATATTATTTTTGGCTCTACAGATGAGAAACTTTGCAAAAAGTTTGCCAAATTGATGCAAAGTAAGTATGAAATGAGTATGATGGGAGAACTAACTTACTTTCTTGGCTTACAAGTTAAGCAAGTTAGTGATGGAATATTCATCAGTCAAACTAAATATATTTTTGATCTTTTAAAGAAATTTGATCTAATGGATTGCACATCTGCAAAAACTGCCATGGCCACTACAACTAAGCTTGAATTAAACACTACTGATAAGTCTGTGGATATTTCAAGTTATAGAGGCATGGTTGGCTCACTTCTGTACTTAACAGCTAGTAGGCCAGATATAACATTTGCTACATGTTTATGTGCTAGATTTCGGGCTGATCCTAGAGAATCTCACTTAATAGCCATTAAGAGAATTTTCAGATATATCAAGGGAACACCAAACCTTGGCATTTGGTACCCTAGAGATTCTGGTTTTGATCTAACCGGTTATCCAGATGCAGATTATGCAGGTTGTAGAATTGATAGAAAGAGTACAACAGGAACCTGTCAATTTCTAGGAAACAAGCTTGTGTCCTGGTTCAGTAAAAGCAAAACTCAGTTTCTACTTCTACAGCTGAAGCTGAATATATTGCTGCTGGCAGTTGCTGTGCACAGATTTTATGGATGAGAAATCAATTGCTAGACTATGGTTTGCAAGTTGAGAGGATTCCTATTTTCTGTGATAACACAAGTGCAATTGCCATCACTGAAAATCCAGTACAACATTCAAGGACAAAGCACATAGATATCAAGTACCATTTCATAAGGGAACATGTAATTAATGGTACTGTGGAACTACATTTTGTTCCCAGTGAGAAGCAGCTTGCATATACCATTACCAAACCACTGGATGAATCCACCTTTTCAAGGTTGGTAAGTGAGTTAGGTATGCATAATTACTTTTAAATCTATCTGAGTTAATTTGCAAGTTGAAATGCAGCCAGAAATTTAATTGATTTTTCAGTCTTGGATGAAATTTTGGCTAAGTCAAAATTTACATCTCGACGGATGACCCTTATTCATCGAGTTTGGTCATCCGTCGAGAAACAATTTGCTAATAAAAATCAATTACTTTTCTGGAATATTTTATGTCTCGGCGGATAATAGTTTATCCTCATCCGTCGAATTGTCTTAATCTCAGCCGTTAATTCCCTGTACATTATCCATCGAGTATACTTACAGTTTGTAAGCATAACACGACGGATAATGGGGGGAATTTTTACAGTTTATTTTTAAATGGCTATTTTAGGCAATTTCTATTGGTTACTTTATTTTACTTTATTATTTTTATTAGTTATTTTTGAGATAGTATAAAAGCTTATTACATTGCAATTGTTTTTCTTTTATCATTCTCAATTCAACTGCTCTAATTTCATTCTCTCTCAAAGCACTTACTCTCTTTCTCTCCAAGCTCTTACTCTCTAACAATGGCACCTGTTGTAAAGATTATGTCTCAAACTGGGTTCATTTATGAGAAGAACAATTTCACTGCATTAGTGAACAAGGGTATTCAGCAATCAGATGACTATCACAAGATGATGGACTTTGTGAAGAATTGCAAGCTCAAATTTGCCATGCTGGAATCACCCACAATCTTCTATGAAGTTGTTGAAGAGATGTGGACCACTGCTACCTACAACTCTACATATAAGACCATTACTCTAACCATTAAAGGTAAAGAATTCTGTATAAATAGTGATGTGATAAAAGCATGTTTCAAAATTCCTGATTAACAATGTGACTTCATCACGCACTGACACTGATATAATCAATATGCTCAATTCCAGTGCACTATGCACTTCCTACTTCTAAACTAAGTGATATTAGAAGAATAGGGTCTTAGGAAAGAGTGGAGTTTCTTGTGTGATGTAGTTACAAAGGTTTTCTCAGGAAAGATCTGTAATTTTGATTTAGTGAATATTTCCATGCTTAACATGCTATACATGCTAGTTACAGATAAATTTTTTATAATTTCAGTGACCTTGTTTTGTTTGAGTTAGGTTTTAAATTAGGGGAGTTAAATAAAAGAGGTAAAAATGTGTATTATGCTAGATTTCTTATGTTATTGGCTAACCACCTCTGTGAAGAGATTGTGCTTGAGAACCCAAACAACAAACTGGATTGTTGGGTTCAAGAGAGAAGGCTCATTACAGATTTGAACAGGGCCAATCATCACAAGGATGTGCCAATGTTCTACTTTCTTGTAATGCAAGCACCTAAGGTAAGTGAGGTAAGTTCATCCATCCCTATAACTATTCCAACCTCCACACTTTCTTTGAGTTTAAGAGTAGTTATGGCAACTGTGCCAATGACCAAACAATTGCCTACCAAAGCTGCCAAACCTACTATTATTTCAAAATCCAAATCAAAGAAAGCCTCCTCAGGTATCTCCCAAAAGATGCCAGTTGAAAAATCCACTAAAGCCAAAGAGGGGAGTGTGAAGGAGGGTAAGTTAGGTGAGAGAAGGGGTGAACATAAAAGAAACCCCAGGAATAAGGTTTGAGAGTTGAGTGAATCCCAGCCTAGCCACACTGCAGTTTCCCAACAAACTGCAGTGCTTAAAAAGGACAAAAGCTCATTTTTAGCTGCATCCTCCCAAAAGGATGTAGCTATTGAACAAAGCTCTCAACCAAGAGCACAGGCCAAGAGGGTTAAGGACACAAGCTCACCCCAAACTTATGCCAGAAAGAAGAAATCAAAAACCTCTGGGGATGCACAGGGTACACACACTGTGCAAACTGGTGCTAAAGACACAGTCACTGCACCTTCACAAATTCCGCTTGATGTGGCTCCAATAAATGTGGAGTCACAGCCAAAATCTCTAGTTATAGAAGCACCTCAAACACCATACTCACCAACAAATTTTCTGGATGTGGATATGATAAGCACATCAATTTCTGATTCCCCTTCTTTAACTCTGTTGGGGAAGCCAAAATCTAGTGCAAGTGAGCATCATCTTTTAGATGATTTGTTGGCTCACTTGCCAATTCTTTCAGGAACTGTTGTGTCATCTGTGCCTAAAATATCTTCAATCAGCACAGAGTCAACAATAGTTTCTATTCCCAGCTCATTCATTTCTACTCTCTCGACGGATATTGCTCATCTGTCGAGTAGTGATTGTATCCCGACGGATAAGCCTAACAGCAGTTATCCGTCGGATAGCAAAACCACTCACTCGATGGATATCACTCATCCGTCGAGTATCTCTGCACAGCTTCAAACTTCAATTCTTTCAAGTGCAGAAAATTTATTGGTTGTACAGTCACTCTTAGGATTGAGAGAGAAGAGTGTTTTGAGTGAGAGTCTGGGTTGCTACCAGGAAAAAGGAGAGGAAATGAGGGAACATCTACAATCCATTTCTTCAGGATTGGCAAAAGGGTGTGAGAGGAGTCCCACCTTAGTAGGTGAAGGTGGGGGTGTGAGGGTGGGGAGCCAGGGTGAGACCCTGATGCAACAAAAGAGAGAAAATGAGAGAAATGCAGGTACTGGACCAATAAGGATGAATGTCATTTCTAGTGAGTCAATGAATGTCCAGGATGCAGACAGGGAAGGACGATCTCAGCATCCTAAAGCTGTTATAGATTATACTTCCCTTGATGATGAGGCATTTACTCACCCTGTTCCAGCTTATCAAATTTTAGCTGAACAGGGCAATGACAATATAGAAAGGATGCTCAATCTGGTGCATACCACCCGGTCTATGCAAAGGGCTAAGGATGCCATCACAACTTTGCCCTCTACAACTGGTGATGTGGACTATGAGACTGGGGGTTCAGCTGATTTCTTTAGAGATGGGAGTAGGGATAGTGAAGATGAATCAATGGACATAAGGGGAGAAGTAGGCTCAAGCTCAAGGTCAGGTATGCCATCATAGGCATTCTCAAAGAACTGTGATGAGCATTACTTCAAGACAACCCTGATCCAGTTAATCAATCAGACAAATACTGCTCTTCAAACCGCTACCAATGCAAGCACCAAGAAGCTCCTTCAGGCACATCTTGCCTCCCTGCAACTTCAGCAAATACAAGGCCTCCAGCATGCTAGAGATGTGGATTCTATGAAGGGTGATATTGAGGAGATGAAGAAGGCTATTTCAGACAGGATAGATTCTAAACTTCCAAAAGCTACAATTCTTGACATCAAGAGGCAATTAAGGAAAAATTCTGATCTGTCAACCAAGATAGATTCCTTGGATACAAGATTGTCAGCCATGGAAGCATCTTTGACTGCCATTCATCTCCATCAAGCCCAACAGACTAATCTACTTCAAAAACTGGTGGCAGCTCAAACCCCATCCACAAGCAACTTTATGATAAAAAAAGGGGGAGAAAGGACCAAGTGAGGGGGAGAAGCTTCAGATACGAATCAGTAAAGTAATTGTGCCTTCAATTACTATCTCAAAGCCACTAGTCACAGATGGTATAGATCTGATTCAAGCAGCAGCAGCCAACTTGAAAGTTGCTGAGAAAGAAAAGTTGAGTTTGGTCAACTGGGAGAAGATTGATGAGGAGATACAGAAGAAGTTTGAACTTGTCAAGGAGCCAGTTAAGTCAGCCATCCATCACTCTCAAGTCAAGCAAATTAGTGTGAATGAGATGAGCATGAACTATCTGGAAAGAGGACAATCTTCCTGCATCAAGTCTCCAAAGGCTGAAATGATTCTTAAACCAAGGGCAAACTTCTCAAAATCATCTTTGAAGAACCCCTTGAACACTGTGTAAGAGACACCCAAGCCTGATGAGAAGAAGCTTCTGTCAAGATCAATTGCCTTCTATAAAGATCCAGCTGATTCAGCTTCTAAAAGGAGGATTGCTAAGATTTTCAGAAATGGGAAAGAAATATGTGTGGTGGCTGGACACCCTCAATTTGCTCAAGCAAAGAGAGAAGAAAAAGCTAGATTGAAGCAAGAAAAGAAGCAGGCTGCTCTAGTAGCTAAAAAGGCTAAACAGAAGAGAGAGCAGATTGCTATCTTGGCCAAGCTACATGCTGTAAATTCATCACAGCAAATTCCCTCTCAACCATATGAAGCTACTGAATCAAGGAAGCAAGTTGAAGAACAAAAGAAATCTCCAAGAAAGAAAGAATTGGCTAAAAGAACTAAAAGGAGACTGGATATTGTTGACAAGGAATTGGAAGATCAATTTCTTAAGGAATCCACACCAGCTACAACTCAAGCAACAAAGCCCTCTGTGGTATTTGAAGACATAAGGGTGGTGGATCCCTACAGGAATATTCATGGTGAACCTATTGTGCCCAAGGATGAGCCAATAGAATGGGAGAACATACCAATTCCAGACTTCAATCTACTAATCCTTAGCAAGCCAAAAAGGACAAAGTCAAGAGCAGTCAAGAAAGTGAAGCTGTCACCTCTCAAATCCAAATCTATAGTCAAAGCTCATCCCAAAGTAAATAGGGGAGACTATCTGTACTTGTGTGACATCAAAGAATTTTCTAATCTAAATCTCTATCTGGATGAACTAGATGAAGTAAGAGGTATTAATGCATACAGAAACCTACCTGAAAGGTTAGTGTTCAAGTACAAAGGAGGAAAGGAGATCCAGTGGCCACTTCACAGGATTCTTCAAGAGTGCCAAGTTGTACTGATTAAAGTTTATTCATCCTTCAAGAAGAACTTTGGGTTCAATGTCACTGCAAGAAGACTAGTATTGAAGAAGATTGAAGAACTAAGGAGTCTTAGAGCTAAAGATGCACTCCCAAAGACTCTAATCATCCCTTACACAGGGAGAAGAGTGCATCTAAGGCCCTACTGGCTGATGGAGTTCATAGATGACAAAGGTGTAAGAAGATTCTTCAGATTAGAAGACCAATTGAGCATCTCTAGCAATGAGACTCTTTTGGAAATACAAGGAAAGCTAAATCTCTCAGAATCTGATGAACTAGAATTCCACAGGCAGCTCCAAAATCAGATTGAATAAAATAATAGAAAGCTTGGAAGAAGATCTAGACCTTCAAGAAACTAGATAAATCTGCTCAGGCTAGAGGAGCATCTTGAAAATGACTGTGAGCTAAACTTTGTACATTTTATTATTTGAAGCACTTTTCAGTATTATCTACTTTCTTTTAAAGTTGTATGTTTAGGATGTTTTGTTATCATCAAGTATCTCTTAATTTATGGCCACAATTCCAGTAGACATAAATTGGGGGAGATTGTCGTGCATATGTTGTGTACTTGATGATTACATGAACAAAACACCTAAGTAGATTTTACTTGGTGAAATAATGTAGCACTCGACGGATAATAATTATAGTCCCGACGGATATCTCATTATAGTCCCGACGGATGATGACTTATTATCCATCGAGTGAGTAGCTTATGTAATAATGAGTCTGTAGCACATTTCTGCATACACCTTTGTATAGATTCTGTAGTAGCATATTAGTCATGTTGACTTTAACTAGATATGCAGAATGGGTTGATTAACTGTACATAAATGATGTCTTGTAATTTTGCATAAATGAATTGAAGTCAAGTGCCAAAATAGCTACCGACGGATGATTAAAAAAGCCATCGACGGATGATCAAATGGCTATCAACGGATGTTCAATATAGCAGTCGACAGATGATTAATAAATCCATCAACGGATGATCATAAACTCGACGGATGATCATGCACTCAACGGATAAAGAATTCAAATATCAGTTGACAGTGAAAGCATAGTCATATGCATCGAAGTGTATGCAAATGGAATGAGGAAGCCTATTAATTGGGTAATAGAGAACAAAGTAGCAAAGTATTAGACCCGATAGTTTTTATAATGATCCTGTCTTTTGACTTTGTAATCTTGGTAATATATAAACCAAGAAGTAGCAAATAGAAACTAGATCTGGGAACATAAAAAGAGAAACATTTGTAAGCAGAATTATTAGCATTTCTCTGTACTCTCAGTAGTTCAATAATTGTAAGCAACTGTGAGCATATTTGCACACAGGGTTCTCTCGATATATAATATATATATATCTCTGGTGGAATCATTCAAACCCACCAGAAAGTTTTTAAAGACTCTTGTTTTTAATTACTTGTGTTTTGATTCACTTAAGTTTTTATTCCGTATTGTGTCAATCAATACACTATATTTATATTTGAGTTAGAACATTTTATTTCAAGAAAAAGTTTCAAGAATTCCATTCAACCCCTCTTCTGTAATTCTTGTCATATTGTTAAGGGACTAAAAAAAATAATTTAAAATAATATTTTAAAGCTCGAAACTATTTTTTGGAATTTTTAAATCATTTTTAAATAATTAAATCTAATTAAATAATTAATTAAAATCTATTAATAATTAATTAAATCAATTAATCAATTAATTTTCAAATTAATTGACCAATTAATCGATTAACTAAAATTAATTAACTAATTAATTCAGATTTATTTTTGAATTAAAAATAAATTTTGGAATTAAAATAATAATTTTTAGAATTTTTAGAAATTAAAAACGAATTTTTATAATTAAAATAAATAGAAAATATGATTTTTAAACATTTTTAAAACAGGAATCCTATTTTTGCAAACTCTTGAAACTTCAGGGACCAAACTGCATCGTCTCCAAAAGTTTAGGTACTGTAATTTTATAGGGGGGTCGCCGGAAAATGCTCTGTCTCGCCGGAGAAGACGATTCAGGGATGCTCAGACCACCACCACCTCCAGATATTATCTACACCACACCAGAAATCTAACCATGCCATTAAATCACACAACCCATCCCTAAGTTGGCCGGAATTTGGCCGAGAAGTTCGTCGGTTTCCGGCGAACTCGACGTGAACTTAAAATCACAACTACCTTCGATTCACGAATCCTCTGTTAACGAACTATATACCAATCGATTGCAAATTTCATAAGGAACACAACCCACTATATATCAACAGCTAATAACCCCTAGATCAAAAAACCCTAAATTTCAATTAAGAACATTCATACGGGTTATAAACCCTAATTTCAAAATTTGAAAATCAAACTCAATTTTGAACATGTTATTGAACTCCAAATCAGTCATATAATATATCAAAATCATCAGGAAAACAAGCTCTACAAGATGCAATCATCAAATCATTCAAACAATCATCCGAACAAAAAATCATATTTTAATTAAAATAATTCAAAAATAATAGAAATTATAGAAAAATAACCTTGATTTCTGCAGGTGTATGGATCACAGATTCTGAAAGTACTCCTCAAGACCTTCAATTTGGTTACTCTAGCTTTCCAAACAGAGATCACTAACACCTCGATTTGTTGGTTTGATTTTCAGAAAGGTTTATGAATATATGAATTTTCTCTATAAAAATTATATAATTACTGTTTGCAAATAATTTTCGGTACGAAATAAAATACGGTACAGGATATTTATAATTACGGAAAATTAGTATCCCGTTGGATCATTCCGGATATATAATGGTATGTTTATTTATAAAAACTGATCCAAACGGTACCGGTTTTCGGGATAATTATCCAAATCAGTACAATTTCTATTGCGGTCTTGGTCTCAGCGCCTGGTTACAGGTATTACGAGGTGATAATTCTGATAATTTAATAAAAAGATCCCGTTTATCAAATATACGAGTTTTATTGATTTACCGAAACGAATAATGTATCGAAAATGTTGCGCCGGGACCCGCACAGGACAAACCGTACTCCGGATCGAAAAAGTCGAAATATGGAAAATGCTCGGAATATTGCAATTAGGTTAGAAAGGAGTTCTTGGAAGAGTTTCGGGTTATAAAAACGTAAAAACGGGTGACGTCTGTTGGTTCCCAATTGTATAAAATAGTTTTTAAATACTCGGAATTGTTTTTTTATAAAATCCATATATTTCCTATAAAATCATAAATCAACATAAAAATAAATAGGAAGATATAAAAATTATTTATATTTTATTTTGGATATATAAAAATTAAAATACTCAATTAATATTATTTTTAAACATCCAAACACATTTATCACTTAACAAATAATTCACAGAATAAATACTAAACATACATAATAATTATTTATTAGCAAAATAATTACACGGTATATCCCAGATATTACATCCTTCCCCCCTTAAAAGGATTTTGTCCTCAAAATCTCCTAAGAAAACAAATGAGGGTACTTTTCTTTCATATCACTTTCTAACTCCCAGGTTGACTCTTCAACCTTTGGATTTCTCCACAATACTCTTACTAACTTTACCACTTTATTTCTTAATACTTTCTCTCTTTCCTCTAGAATCTCTATCGGACTCTCTACATATGACAAATCTGCCTGAAGCTCTATTGGCTCATATTCTATTACATGCCTGGAGTCTGGATTATACTTCTTAAGCATTGATACATGAAAAACATTATGAATGTGCTCCATATGCGGAGGTAACGCCAACTCGTAAGCTACTTTGCCAACGCGCTTTAAAATCTCAAAAGGTCCAACATATCTTGGGCTCATTTTTCCTTTCTTTCCAAATCTCGTCAATCCCTTCCACGGTGATACTTTTAGTAATACCAAATTTCCTTCTTCGAATTCCATATTTTTCCTTGATTGATCTGTATACTTCCTTTGATGGTCTTGTGTTGCTATCAATCTCTTCTGGATAACTTCAATAACTTCCTTCGTCTGTTGTACTAATTCAGGTCCAAGTATTTTGCATTCTCCTACTTCGTCCCAATATATAGGAGATCTACATTTGTGTCCATAAAGGGCTTCATAGGGTGGCATCCCAATACTGGCGTGATAACTGTTGTTGTAAGCAAATTCTACCAGGGGTAAATGCTCGTCCCAACTTCCTTTGAAATTAATAGCACAAACACGTAACATGTCTTCGATTGTCTGGATTGTTCTTTCACTCTGGCCGTTCGTCTGTGGATGGTAATCTGTACTCATATTCAGTCTCGTCCCCAAACATTCTTGAAAACTCTTCCAAAATCTTGAATTAAATCTTGGATCTCAATCGGATACGATAGACACATGAACTCCATGACGAATTACAATTTCTTTCAAGTACATATGGACTAACTTGTCGAGTGAAAATCTTTCATTTATAGGCAGAAAATGAGCTGACTTGGTATGTCTATCAACTATAACCCAGATGGCATCATGATTAGCTTTTGTCCTTGGTAATCCAACTAAGAAATCCATGGCAATATGCTCCCACTTCCACTCTGGAATCTCCAATAGCTGTAGCAATCCACTTGGTCTCTGATGCTCTGCTTTAACTCTCTGAAATGTATAACATCTGCTAACCCATTCCGCAATTTCCCTCTTCATATCTGGCCACCAATAATTTTCCTTTAAATCTCTGTACATCTTGGTACTCCCTGGATGGATTGAATACCTTGAACTATGAGCTTCCTGTAAAATTTCATTCTTCAACTCCGTTACTGGTGGAATCCAAATTCTAGAAGAAAACCTAAGAATACCTTGATCGTCCTTTTGTGTGCACAATTCTTCACCTACCAAACGATTTATGTCCTGATCCATTACTTCTTCTTGACACTTCTTTATCTTCTCTAACAACTCCGGCTGGAAAGTCATACTATACACTTTTGCTTTATCAGGCTTGCAAATTCTAATTTCCAATTCCAATTTCTGAAATTCCTTATATATCTCTTCGGGTACTGATAATACATTTAACTTTTCTTTCCGACTTAACGCGTCCGCTACAATGTTTGCTTTACCGGGATGATAGTTAATTGTGCAGTCGTAGTCCTTAATCAACTCTAACCACCTCCTCTGTCTCATATTAAGCTCCTTCTGTGTGAATATGTACTTCAAGCTTTTATGATCCGTGTAAATCTCGCATTTTTCTCCATATAGATAATGTCTCCAAATTTTCAAAGCAAAAACTATGGCTGCTAGCTCCAAATCATGAGTAGGATATTTTTGTTCATGTGGTTTCAGTTGCCTTGACGCATACGCAATCACCTTATCATGCTGCATCAGAACGCATCTGAGTCCTTTATGGGAAACATCGCTATAGATTACGAAATTTCCTTGATCATCTGGAAGTGACAAAACAGGTGCCGTGATTAATTTTCACTTCAATTCCTGAAAACTTTCTTCACATTTATCGTTTCATATAAACTTTTCATTCTTTCGTGTAAGCTTCGTTAATGGTGTTGCAATCCTTGAGAAATTTTGAACGAATCGACGATAATATCCCGTTAATCCCAAGAAACTTCTTACTTCTGTTTGTGTTCTCGGTCTTTCCCAATTTGTAATTGCCTCAATCTTTGCTGGGTCCACTCTGATCCCTTCATTACTGACTATGTGTCCTAAGAACTGAACTTCCTGTAGCCAAAACTCACACTTCGAGAATTTAGCATATAACTTCTTTCTCCTTAAAATCTCTAAAGTTGTTCTTAAATGTTCTGCATGATCCTCTTCTGTCTTTGAATAAATCAAAATATCGTCTATAAACACAATAACAAACTTGTCCAAGTATTCCTTGAAAATTCTATTCATCAGGTCCATAAACGCTGCCGGGGCATTGGTCAATCCAAAAAATATCACTAAAAATTTATAATGTCCATACCTTGTTCTGAAAGCTGTCTTTGGTATATCTTCTGGCTCAATCTATAGTTGATGATATCCTAATCTCAAATAAATCTTGGAGAAGTACTTGGCTCCTTTCAATTGGTCAAACAAATCATCAATTCTAGGTAACAAATACTTGTTCTTGATTGTAAGCTTGTGGAGCTCCCTATAGTCGATGCACAGTCTCATGCTTCCATCCTTCTTCTTGACAAATAATACCGGTGCACCCCACGGGGATACACTGGGTCTGATTACTCCTTTCTCTAGCAACTCTTGCACTTACTTTGCTAGTTATTTCATCTCAACGGGCGCCATTCTCTACGGGGCCTTGGATACTGGTTCCGTTCCAGGTGCTAAGTCGATTGCAAATTCAATTTCTTTATCTGGAGGAAGTCATGGTAACTCATCGGGAAACACGTCTGGAAATTCATTAACTACTAGAATATCTTCAAGTTTTGATGGCTCTTGACTTCTATCAATCACATATGCAACAAAATGCTCGCATCCTTGTCGCAGTAACTTCTTGGCTTGAATCATCGTTAAGAACTTCTTTGCTTGCTTCTGGCCCTTGAACGTTACTATCCTCTCATCTGGCGTCTTCACCATTACCTTCTTATTTCGACAATCTATCTGGGCATCGTGCTTAGATAACCAATCCATTCCTAAGATAACGTCAAATTCCCCTAACTTAAACGGTATCAAATCTACACAAAACTTACTACCAGAAATCTCAATCTCACAATTTGCACAAACTTGATTAACATATACACGTTCTTGATTTTTCAATTCTACAGTTATTATTTCATTGAAATACTCAACTGGACAATTTAACTTACTAATAAAATATTGTGAGACAAACGATCGAGTTGCTCCCGAATCTATTAACATTTTGGCACATAAAGAATTCGCATTAAGCGTACCTGCCACGTCATCAGTATCCTGGATAGCGTCCTTCAAAGACATATCGAAAACTCTAGCCCTTGGAGTCTCATTTACTACTTGGGTAGATCCCATAATTCTCAACGCATTACTGACTGGGGTTGGTGTCTTGCAATACCTGGCTATATGTCCTGGTTTTCCACATTTAAAGCATGTAAATCCAATAGCTGGAACCTTAACTACTGGATTCCGGATAGGCTGATCCTTATTTGTCGGCTCTCTCGCTGGCTGATTTCGGCACTCCCTCGAATAGTGCCCTTTCTGATTACACTTGAAACAAATTACATTCAACTTGTTACAAACTCCTCCATGTTTCTTCCCACATACCTGACAATCTGGAAAAGTTAACCTTAACTGATTCGGCTGATTCATATTGACTGGACGGTTGCCCTGGCCTCCGTCGCCTGTATTTTGTCTCCTGAAATTAAAATTTCTCCCTAGCTGAAACTTGCGCTTCTTAAAATTTGGAAACTTCCCTGGTTGTGACTGACCTTCATTCCCTTCAAATTTCCTTTTCTTACTTTCTTTTTCCTTCTGTGACATCTCACTCTCTGTCTCTGCAATCATGGCCTTCTGTACAACTCCTGCATAGGTATCCAATTCAAAAATGGCTACCTTCCCTCTGATCCATGGCTTCAGACCTTGCTGGAATCTTTTAGCCTTCTTCATGTCAGTATCCATATATGACGGCACATACCTTGACAACTCTTCAAACTTACTCTCATAATCCGCCACCGACATATTTCCTTGCTTTAACTCTAAAAACTTCAGCTCCATCTGGTCCTGAACAAACTGGGGAAAATATTTTTCTAAAAACAATTCATTAAACCTCTCCCAAGTAATAACATCTGTACCTTCCAATGTCTTCACAGTCTCCCACCAATAGGAGGCCTCATTCTTAAAATAATAACTCGCAAACTCAACCTTCTGTTCTTCCTTCACTTTCACTAAAGCAAACGACTTCTCTATTTCCTTTAACCAAACATTTGCTTCAATCGGATCTAAGGAACCCTTGAATTCTGGTGGGTTTACTTCCTGAAAAGTTTTGAAAGTTACCTGGGGATTGGTCTGTCTCTGTTGTTGTTATGCCAGAATAACTGTTTGTTGGGCCAAGATTTGAAGAATATGGGCTATTATTGGGTCTATGGGTCCTGGTTTTACATTCTGGTTTGTGTCATCTTGGTTATTATTGTTGTTGTTGTTGGTTTCTTCATTCTGGGTGTTGGTGCGGGTATTTCTTCTTGGAGGCATTTTTCTATAAAGAATCAAACAACTTATTTAGCTTTTAAATCAAATCCTTTGCATAGAAGAAAAGTTTTGTAAAACAGAAATATCTCTTTTCTTTTTCTTTTTTTTTAAAACAGTTGTAACAGTTGAACTAAGTAAATTGCATGCTTCTTTACTGAATATAAACAGTTAAGGGAACAGGGTACATGGTATCATAAGGGTATAACTGGTGCAATAAATAAATAATGTAAAGTAAAACAAGTGCAGTAAAGTAAATAACAATGCTGGAATGGAAAAGGTACTGATATATATATATATATATATATATATATATATCAAAAGTTTTAGGTAGTATAAGCGTAAAGACGCTTCATAAGTAAAAGCAAAAAGGGGTACAACAAACCTACTCACTAGTCAACATATCTAGTCTATAAATACAACTCCAAAGTCTACTGATACATACTACACACTACTGTACATACTACACAACCATAACAACTCTGATCATCATCTCTATCTCTGGATCTCTGACTCATGGAAAGTCTGGACCTCCAATCTCCTCAAGCTCCTCTAGAACCCACTTAGCCCACTCTACTAGAAAATCAGGGGTGATGTCCTCATGAGTAGCCTCAGTAATCCTCACAGCAGCTGCTCTACGAAACACCTGGAGCTTCTCTCTGAGTCGCCTCTCACCACTCCCAACCTCTCTGGTACGCATGATATGTAACAACTCCTGAATCAGACCCTGTAAAAATCGCTGCTCCATAAGGCAAGCCTCGAACTGATGATATGGGACAGGATAGGAAGAGAACTGGAAAGGTACATCTGTAACTGAATGATTAGTAAAGCCTGAATCAACAGGTGGGGGTCTTCTGATAGGTGGCCTCATGCCTTGGGGTGGAATAGCCTGTAGTGGTACAGGCTGCAACACAGGTGAAGGTAGAATATCCAATGCTGGTGGAACAACAGGACGTGGATCTGAAGATGGTACTCCAATTGAGGGCTCTGAGTGATCAGCTGATACGGGGATGAAAGAGTCGGTCATCATTGCTATCTGAAATCATATCGCAATATAAGAATCTCGAAGCACGACGCGAATCATACTAATACCTATTATGCCGTAGCACTCAACCTCTCGACGTTCTATTTTTCTATTCCTTACTTCTAATCCTAACCCTCTACCCATTCCCGTCAACCTAGGCTTGTGTCAGTGACTTATAACCTGTAGTTCTGATACCAAACCTGTGGCGCCCTCCAAACCCGGGTCAGAAGTTTGGGGTCCACACACATACACACACCTTACACCTTATTTATAACTTGCTTATAACAATAATAAAGATAATAATAATATGCACTGACCCTACTTACCAACTACCACGGACCGCAACAGGTTAAAGTATGTACATAAGCCACACACACACTTTATATTACAAACGTCCAAATCCCAACTATTCAAACTCAGAACTGAGTATTAAACATTATTACAAACTTTTACAAACTTAAATTATCTCAAAAGATGCCAGCTAGCTTAACTCGATCAACCTGGACCCCTAGCTCTCGCACTGGATTGGGGATCCTCGCTACCAACTGGTTCCTTCTTAACTGGAAAAGAACATAAACAACATCGCACAAATGAGCTAACTAGCTCAGCAAGTCTCAATGACAAGACTGAGAATAATGATCATGAAGTGGAAAGGGTTATGATATCAAGTGAACAATGAATTATGATTTAGAATTGGATATTATATTTTTATTTTAAAAACCAAGGTTAGGCTGCTCATCAGTCACGCACTAACCCCGAGCAAAGCACACAACACTGCTCTAACTACTGGATCCAAGGCACACATTGGCCTAACTTGGCTATTAATATGGTCTGACCATGAATCTGGTCCACAATTTTATAAAAACAATCCAATTCCTAACATGATAACAGAATAAACAATGTAAAGCAATAAACAGAATCATAAATAGCATGGATGTTTGATAATAAAATGGTTTCAATCTTCACAAAGGATCAATGTGGCAATTTCAAAGCTTGGCTATTAAGTAATGAAAGAATTGAATAACAAAGGAATCAACGTTTCAAGGTTTCAAGGATTTGGTCTCTCAAAGCATAAGGTACAATGGTTTGAATATGTAAGTAATATGGTTCAGTGTTTGCTATTTAGTTTATATGTATTTGTGGAGTAGTATCGTATATTTATGGTTCATATTTGGGTATACAACAATCAATGGTTTAGAAAGAATAAGGTTTACGGCTCAAGATCAATAACTGGAATCAGGGTTTAGGGTTCAGTGCTTCAAAGCACTTGCAATATAAAACAGGACTATCAAGCAACTACAATATATTTCGAGAAAGTTCAGAACACTTGCCTGGTACTAGCTTGCTATACTGCACTAACTTCCGATTACAACCATCTATTCCTCGACTATCTGTTTCCCTTTCCTACGCCTTGCCTCTTCTGCTCACATATCATAAGCATCTATCAATATTCAACTCATACAATCATATTCGATACACACTTCTATCTACCCTTCGTTTTACCCAAATCCGATTAACGGATTGAAAGTTACGTAATAAACAAGTAAACACCGAACATATAGACCGATAATCAATCAACAAGTCACATATAACACGTAACACGTCAAACAATCAATGATATATTATTTATAAAGGAGTCTCGGGTTGTAAACAAGCTTTCGGGTATTTAAAATATTTTTCGGAAATAAAACGGGTCGTTGGATAAATTTTAAAGCAATAAACAGGGTTCGGTTGGCCAAATCTGGCTCCAAAATAATTTTATAATAATTATCGAGCCTTGAAAACAATTTAAAATAATATTTTAAACCTCGAAACTATTTTTCGGAATTTTTAAATCATTTTTAAATAATTAAATCTAATTAAATAATTAATTAAAATCAATTAATAATTGATTAATAATAACTAATTAAATCAATTAATCAATTAATTTTTGAATTAATTGACCAATTAATCAATTAACTATTAACTAAAATTAATTAACTAATTAATTCAGATTTATTTTTGAATTAAAAATAAATTTTGGAATTAAAATAATAGTTTTTGGAATTTTCAGAAATTAAAAACGAATTTTTATATTTAAAATAAATAGAAAATATGATTTTTAAACATTTTTAAAATAGGAATCCTATTTTTGCAAACTCTGGAAACTTCAAGTACCAAATTGCATCGTCCCCAAAAGTTTAAGTATCAAATTGTAATTTTACAGGGGGGGTCGCCGGAAAATGCCCTGTCTCGCCGGAGAAGACGATTTAGGGATGCTCAGGCCACCACCACCTCCAGATATGATCTACACCACACCAGGAATCTAACCATGCCATCAAATCACACAACCCATCCCTGAGTTGGCCGGAATTTGGCCGAGAAGTTCGCCGGTTTCCGGCGAACTCGACGTGAACTTAAAATCACAACTCCCTTCGATTCACGAATCCTCTATATACCAATCGATTGCAAATTTCATAAGGAACAGAACCCACTATATATCAATAGCTAATAACCCCTAGATCAAAAAGGCCTAAATTTCAATTAAGAACATTCATACGGGTTATAAACCCTAATTTCAAAATTCGAAAATCAAACTCAATTTTGAACATGTTATTGAACTCCAAATCAGTCATATAATATATCAAAATCATCAGGAAAACAAGCTCTACAACATGCAATCATCAAATCATTCAAACAATCATCCGAACAAAAATTCATATTTTTAATTAAAATAATACAAAAATAATAAAAATTATAGAAAAATAACCTTGATTTCTGCAGGTGTATGGATCACAGATTCTGAAAGTACTCCTCAAGACCTTCGATTTGGTTACTCGAGCTTTCCAAACAAAGATCACTAACACCTCGATTTTGGTTTGATTTTCAGAAAGGTTTATGAATATATAAATTTTCTCTGTAAAAACTATATAATTACTGTTTGCAAATAATTTTCGGTACGAAATAAAATACGGTAAAGGCTATTTATAATTACGGAAAATTAGTATCCCGTTGGATCATTCCAGATATAAAATGGTATGTTTATTTATAAAAACGGATCCAAACGGTTGCGGTTTTCGAGATAATTATCCAAATCAGTACAATTTATACTGCGGTCTTGGTCTCAGCGCCTGGTTACACGTATTACGAGGTGATAATTGTGATAGTTTAATAAAAAGATCCCGTTTATCAAAAATACGAGTTATATTGATTTACCGAAAGAATAATGTATCGAAAATGTTGCGTCGGGACCCGCACAGGACAAACCGTACTCCGGATCGAAAAAGTCGAAACATGGAAAATGCTCGGAATATTGCAATTTGGTTAGGAAGGAGTTCTTGGAAGAGTTTCGGGTTATAAAAATGTAAAAACGGGTGATGTCGGTTGGTTCCCGATTGTATAAAATAGTTTTTAAATACTTGGAAAAAAGATTTTATAAAATCCATATATTTCCTATAAAATCATAAATCAACATAAAAATAAATAGGAAGATATGACAATTATTTATATTTTATTTTGGACATATAAAAATTAAAATACTCAATTAATATTATTTTTAAACATCCAAACACATTCAACACTTAACAATACATAATAATTATTTATTAGCAAAATAATTACACGGTATATCCCAAATATTACAAAGACTTTCAGATTTTAATCTTTCATTTTCTAAAGTCTGATCTCTAAAACTAATGACCATGGTTTTAAGATATAATCTTAGCTCAGAAATATCATCAGTATGAAAAGCAATAGTTGAATGAGGTACCTTTAATTCAGCAGTTCCAGAACTGCTATCAGCATTTGCCATCAAGGCATAGTTCACCTCTTCTTCAGAATCTGAAGTGTCTGCCCAGTTTTTCTTCTTTGTGATAAGTGTCTGGCCTTTATCACTTTTTCCTTTCTTGCAGTCAGGAGAGATGTGGCCTCTTTCACCACAATTATAGCATTTGACATTTGAGTTGTCTCCTCTATCAGACTTTCCTCCTTTGCCTTTAGACTTTCTGAACCCTTTCTTTTCAGAACTTCCACCTTTCCTTGAAAACTTCTTGCCCTTTCTGAATTTCTTGTAGGCTATCTTTGTGATATTCTTCACCATAAGAGCATACAGTTGCATCATCTTTGCATCAACACCACTTCAGATAAATTTTCAGATTCTGAATCATCATCATCAGAATATGATGACTCTGAATCAGACTATATGATGAGAGCTTTTCCTTTTCCCCTCTTAGAGACCACCACTTTAGGAGATTCCTCCCAGCTTTAAGTGCAACTGTCTTTGACTTTCTTCCATGCCTTTTGCTCCTTTGATCCATCTCAAGTTTATGAGTCTTGAGCATACCATAAATTTCATCAAGAGTAGTTTTAGTAAGGTCATAGTTGTCTCTTATGGTAGTAGACTTCAAATCCTAATTTTCAGGAAGAGCTAAAAGGAATTTTAGATTTAAATCTTCAAGATCATATTCCTTGTCCACCAATGACAGGTCATTCAAGAGTTTGGCAAACTTGTCATATAAATCAGTTAATGATTCATCAGCTTTTGAATCAAAGTGCTCATACTCTTGTGTGAGTATAGTCTTCCTGTTCTTTTTGATGGCTTCTATTCCCTGACATCTTGTCTCCAAACCATCCCATAATTCCTTTGCAGTCTTGCATCCAATTACCCTATTTGACATGACATTGTCAATTGCACTATGAAGCAGATGCCTTACCCTTGCATCCTTGGCAATAGATGAGATGACTTCAGGTGTGTAATCACCTTTCTCCTTTGGTATCATCTTTGATGGTTGATCAACAACTGCAACAGAGAGCTTGGTAGGCTTATATGGTCCATCATTAATTCTATCAAGGTCATCTGGATCTGTGGCTTCCAGAAATATAACCATCTTTACCTTCCATATAGGATACTCAGATGCTCTCAGTATGGGAACCCTAATACTCTCATATCGACTGTGTGTTTGATTGTTTTGAGTATATTGAGTTTTGTTGGGCTTAGGTGGAGTTTGTGTTTCTTCAGACATGATTATAAACTGGATCTCACTGTTTGTATATCAACAGAGAGGCTCTGATACAACTTGTTAGGTCACACAACACTATAGAAAGGGGTTAAATATAGTGTTTATACAATCAAATCAATTTAGAACACAAGTATGTAACAGTAATCAAGTTTATTCAATATAATAAGCTCTGTTACAAAGTAGGTTAAACTACTCTCTCAATGATGAACAATATCACTAAGAGCTGCTAGGTTATAATTAATAATGTTCTCATGAATGATAACACTTATAGTGTAAATCCTAAGCTGTGTTTATATAGTACACAGTTACAAGATATCTTCTAATTGATATGGAATATATTTCTGTCTCCTAAAATATATCAATCAGATATTATCTTCTACAAGTCTTCTAGCTGTCCAACTCTTCATGCGTATCATCTATTGTTTAGTCCAGATCCTCTCCTGTAAATCAGCTGCATTCCTTATCTGAAGTACCCGCACTTAAGTCCTGATATAAATCCTGACGGCCTTAAGTTCTTATATAAGTTCTGATTTCAGTAAGTTCTGATTTCCAGTAAGTCCTGATAAGTCCTGATATTAAGTTCTGAAACTAAACACAACAGATTAGACATGACATCACAAATATATCTAACAGTGTTTTTACCCCTTAATTAAAATAATTAAGCCCCAAAATAATAATTATGGGGAATAATTTTAAAAGTAATAAAATATAAAATTTGTATTAAAATTCCCCAAAAATTATGAATAATTCAAAAATGCAAAAATAACGGGTATTTAACATACGAATGATTCTATAAAAATACAAACGTGAAATTTATGGGATTTGACGTCCCGGCGGGGTCCCGGTCCGTTGATTTTTGAAAAACAGAAACGCTTCCTAGATAAACAGAAAATCCCAAAAACAAACAAAAAAAAATTTAACACACATAAAATGAAATAAAACGAGTAACTCGATAAAGACGCAAATAAACACGCGTCCAAATTACGGATCGATTCATATAAATACATCTTAAACACGTAACAAGTACCCTATTGGATAATATCGGATCCGAAAATAGACTACTTAGCCACTAAGTAACGATAAAAATGATATAATTTTGTATCAGATTTGGATAATTATCAAACCGAGCTTCTTATAAAATAATTTATATGAAAATAATGTAATAATATCCTGTCTTTCGATAATACGGGTTTTGTTGATTTATCAAAACGATTATTGTATCGAAAATTATACGCCGGGACGCGTACGGGTCAAACCGTAATCCGGATCGAAAAAGTCAAAACACGGAAAATATCTGGAATTATCATATTAGGTTAGGAAGGAGTTTTCTGAAGAGTTTCGGGTTGTAGAAATGTAAAAACGGTTGAAGTTGGACGATTCTTGGCTATACAAAATAGTTTTGTAATTACTCAGAAAATAATTAATACATCCATAAATCATTATAAAATCATATAACAGTCCAAAAATTACCGGAAAAATATCACTATTATCTATATTTTATTCTGAACATATAAAAATTAAAATACTCAAAGAATATCACGTATAAATTTCCAAAACATCAACTCCCATTACCAGATAATTCACTAAAATTCACATAAAATCATATAAACAAATTACAAATAATTATCATAATAATAATTGAAAATATGGGATATTACAGCATAGAACTCAATAATTTGAAACATATCTTCAATGCGAAGAAGCCAAAGATAAGTTAATTAAAAATGAAAGTTGCACGGTTAGCAATTATGTGAATAAGGCTAAGGAAGTAGCTGTCAATGGGTTTTGATAGTTCGGTCAACAAGAATTCAAATAATTATAGAAAGTTTTCATTCCAGTGTTAATCACACAATGGTTTACCTAATGATAACCCAAATCAGTATAATTAGGAAGAAGGAATCGCTTATGTCAAAAAGAGACAATGAGTCATGAGAATGGAGAACTTGACTAGAAAGGAAAGTGGAATCAAAAGGATGATAAAGAAATTTTATAAGATTTTCCAGGATATAAGGAAGTTATGAATGTCAGGATGCTAGAGCTAATGTAAGGCATGGAGTGAGACACCTATATTTGGAGATAGGAAATTTATTCGAAGATTGCGATTAAACATGGAAATTTAAACAAAGGTATGGATTGACATGGCATAAGAATGGATATAGAAGGACATGTAAGTAAATGTCATATTTATTGAAGAATCAAAGCAGCATCAAAAGGTAAACCTATTATCGTAACTTTTTGAAAAATAAGTATAGCTCGTTAAGGAACGATATAGAGAATCACTTGAAAATCATGGATGAAACAAGCGTTATTTAAATTATTGAGGATAGGTTAACTAAACCTAACCATCCTTTTATTAATGAATACTTTACATAAGGAATAAGTTGATATTGCTACAAGGAGATTGTGATGCGCTATCAGATTCAAGTATGGATTGGAATTGATCGATAATATTAATCTTTTTGGACAGAAGTAAAGTGAAGAATTTGATGAAACATTTATAAATTGAGGTAGGGAATACATCCCAGGAATATGATTAAGTACCGAAGGCTAAAAGAAATATCCAGTCACCAGACGTGAAGAGAAAATGGGGAAAAGCGTCAAATGAATCATTATTGATAGGTTATTCCAAACCTAGTCATTCTCTTTTATCAATGAACAACTTGTCCAATAAGTAGGTTAGTTGAGGCTTGAAGAAATGGTGATACGTCATCAGATCCAAGAATTGATGGTAAATGATCAACACTATTTGACTGAAGATTTGCCAGAAATATTTGGAATACGGTGAATTATGTCGAACCAGAATAGTATATACCACTCCTAGATGAGCGAACATTAGGTAAGGCAGAACTAAAAGAGAGAAACTTGGCTAAACATCGTTAACTCAAGGGATTCACGTTATTCCAAGAATATGATGCAAGACATAGATGTCAAAGAAGACTTTTTGATAATATGACATAAAGAAAAGAGTAAACATTATATATGACTAGACGTCAAAGGAGAGCATGGCAGTTAGTTTCGCATGAGAACTCATTGGAACCAAAATAAATGATAATATGGATTAGAATATGCGGGTTATATCTCCAGGTTAGGATATTTTTTTCTAAATAGTAAAAGCTTATCGCTCGGCAAATATACTCGATTGTGATTCAAGGAAATTAAGGTATGATAATACGTTTGTGCGTCAATCATATCCAGTCAAGATTTTCTCAGTTTATTCTTAATTCTGAAGTAATTTCGAGAACATTAGAAATCTAATACGCTAGGGTTTCAGTACATCATTCACAGATGGACAAAAAGATTAAGAAAATGATGAAAGAACCTCGAATACAATTAGGAAGCGATTATGAACTAAGTTAACTGAACAAAGAAACATGTGGAAATGAGATTCAACAACCAGTAATCAGTGGGAAACGTTCATAAGCACTGAATTACTAGAATTAGAAAGAAAAAAATAATTAATATACGTTATTCTGGTCCTTTTGAGACTGTAAAATAGGCAGGATAAGTGTAAGTGAGTTGGCTTCACCGCCTCATGTATAGCAGGTTCATAGGGTGTTTATATGTGCATACTCAGGTGGAGTAATTTAGATCCATTATATGTAGAATATGGAGATTTGAGTTGAATTATACGAGCAACAAATAAAATATGAGGTTCGCGAGAGACTGTTGAGGAATGATTGATAGTGTAAGTTAAAAGTTTATAAAAAGTTATAAGGTTGAAAGATTCACT